>NC_133225.1:3191541-3404041 GCF_040436345.1 Pagrus major | reverse complement strand
AATGTTTTCATCGGTAAAAACTGGCATCATTTTCATGATTTCCATCCTAATCTTTATTTGAAGGACTCATCTTTATTCATCTGAAATGTATCTCCATTTTAAAAAGGACCAACTTTCTAAGATTCTGTGGTGTCAACAGGCGAAAAACTGATAAAAATGAGGATGTAGTGGTTGGTATTGGATTATAACGTGTGTGACATGCAGGTAAAGGCTAGGCTCAGGCTATAAGCTGGGTCAGCAGCGGTTAAAGTGCAAGCGTCAATAAATGTATGACGGTGGAAAGGTCTCCCTGGAGCAGTAAATGAAATGCTCCTCCACTTTCATTTCTCCATCAGAGAAGTTGTGGCAACACCACCTTACTCTCTCACACACATACACACACATACACAACTTGTCAACACCATGACCAGTTCATGGCTCCCATGGGGCCAGTTATGAACCTGCAAGGCCAGCACTTATAGATCTCTCCTCCAGTCCTCTCCACCTATACACAAACACACACCTACACAAACACACAGGTGATATGAAAGCAACTGGACTGAACACTAATACATGACTAATATGTCTAAGAGGTATTTGTTGTGGTTGCTGGTTAGACCTGAATGAACTTGAGCTGTGATTAAGAATATGACAATATGTCTGGCATGATGTTACGGCAGTCAGTTAAAGGATCAGTACACCTATACGTTTATTACTGGCATCAAATTCAGAATAATCAATTGAAGTTTAAATATTTGCAAATAATATTAAACATATTGTCTCTGGATATGTTTCAATTGATTAACTTTGTAAAAAAAAAGCTTTATATTTTGTAATTTGGGTTTAATAGGCTAATGCTTCAGGCTCATTTTAAACTTTAGTAAAATTAAAAGTGATACTAAAGTAGGGCTGCACGATATGTTTAAAAAGTGGTATTGTGATTATTTTGACGGATGTTGCGATTGTGATATAATTCATGATTATTATGGATGATTCAATTTTACATCACAGTTTTCATTGTCATTGAAAAACTAGTATAATCATGATGATGTGGCATTTCTCCTGAACATCTGGAGAACAAGGTTTGTAGACCAGAGCATCTCTGCAGCACTACAAAATGTCTTTAAAACACTGTTTTGTGACACATTTTACCTTTAGAAAATAACTGCAGTTCTTGCGATTTTGATATTGCATTTAGTCATATTGCGATTTCAATTATTTTGCGATTAACTGTGCTGCCCTATACTAAAGTCGTGAAGTGATATGCAAATCCAATTATTTTTTAAAAACATTTTTTGCAAGTAGTGAGTCTTATTTAAAGCCACAATGTATGTCATACTGATGCACCAAATTAAAGACAACCACTGAGAGATAATTTGTGTTTTAAAGAAATAACTAAGGGAGAGGCTTCAGATGACAGAGCCACATACAAACAGTGCCTGAGATACAGATAGAGAGAGAGACAGAGAGGGAGAGAGAGAGTCATAGAGAAAGAGAGTGAGAGAGAGTGGGGGGGGGGGTCGCAAGAGATCGAGTTGATTATTAGAAGGTGTGTGTATAATGAAGACAGATGATGGTGTAAACACGAGTGGCTGAGGCCCTGCAGTGCCATCATGTTGGCGAGGGGAAACAGAATTATTAATAATTACGCATATTAATATTAATGATTAAGTGGTTTATATGAATGGTTACTTCTCTAATTAGCAGCAGGATGCAATATGCTGCAGATTTCATTTTACACGTGCAAATCAACAGTGAGTCTGCAAAGATGACACTCCTCTCTCCACCCCTCCCTCTCTCTGTAACGTAGTCACAGTGTGTTCACTTGCTTTGTCTTTCAGATCAACCAGAGCAGGACTCAGTGAGTACATAGTCATTTTACAACTTGAGCTAAAATCACAAAAACAACTGAAACCATTGTGGTGAATCGAGGTATGACAGCCGAAGAACATACAGAGCTAAAGGCTATTTCAGAACACCTCATTCAAAATCACAGTCACATTTTATAATAACTAAATATCTAGCCCTACAAATTAACCTGACTCAACTGTATGTCATGGTTTAGTCCACTTTTACAGAAAGGGATTGTAAATGGGCTAAAAATGATGACATGATGTCATGTTGTATATGTTTGTAGCTGCTTTTAACAACGTTTTATCTCTCAAACCCAAGACCATCACAGATTCAACATCACCAGCTCAACAGACTGAGGCCAAATGAGCAACTAAGGCAAGTCCTGCATGGCTGTACCAGGACAGGGTGTGTCTTCACCCTGCTGCCGTCTGGCAAAGATACAGCAGTATGTGCTGCCCTACCACCAGACTACAGAGCAGCTTCTTTCCTCAGGCTGTGGAGCTCCTGAACTCATCCTCAACACCCTGAATACAATGGACATCAATGAACAATCAGCAGATACAATGAATCATAGTGTTTCGTATATACAAACATATTGTTGTTTAAAGCAGCACTGCCTAAAACCCAATGGATCAAATGAAAAAGGGTAATTTGAGAGTGACCACCTACTCCACAGCTCTACTGCCTGTTTCCACTTTTCTCATTAAAACAGGACTTCAAAACAACTGTATGAGACCAGCCCAGCAGCCAACAGCAGACAGACACAATAAGGCATTAAACGGCGAGATGCTGGAATGTTGGTGCAGCATTCACAGTATTTGCATCAGATATTTATATCAGCAGCTGGTAGAGTCCAAAAGAGGGGTGAATATTGGACACACCCTAGGGAGCCGGAGATATGACTAGAAATGAATGCTAACATCGCCTTGTTTCTGCTGGATGTGTAAACAGACGCAACTGCTCGCTAACATGTTCATCAAATCAACTTTGTAAACAGATGTGTCAGTGATGTGGATACAGTTTGTTTCACTGCCGCCAAGCGGCAAAAAAAGCTGCTTTTACTTTGTTAAAATCACAAAGGGGTCAAGTTCTAATCTCAAGTGCTGTGATAAATACTGATTTCTGTTAGAATATGGATAGTAAACATGAACAACAGTCACTTTTTCATAAAGACTGGTGATATGAACCCCCAGTGAGAGATTACATTGACTCAGAAGCTAAAAAGAAAAGCAGATAAACAGTAAGTCATGTCAGGCCTTCGGCTCTTTTGAAGTATCCCCGCTTCTCATTCACACATATCCCCTAACTGGCTTTTGAATAATTCATATAACAAAAATGTTTTCTTTTATTACAGATATTGATGACTTGTGTACAATGTAATAATACAAGTTTTCATATCAGTCATGTCAGGACAGTAAGAATGTATAAAGTGCTTATTGTTGGCTTCTGAAAATACTGTGCTGTGTATGCTAATAAATCATTCAAGTGAATTCAAATAAATTAAGCCAACAACTAACAGAGTGAGCGAGAACAGCAATGCTTGAGGGAGATGGAGGGAAACATCAGGATCTTCCTTATTCTCCTCCACCTCCTCATTTTTTTTTTGTATCCTCCATATCGTTGTATTATTTCCATCGGGAAAAACAAATGAATACATGGCGAGCGGTGAGCACAGGAGCAGAGAGAAGAGAGAAGGCTGACCTTTGAGAGGATTATGGGATTTGTGTTAGAATAAAGCGAGGAGGCAATATGGCAGATGTATTCTGTAAAACAGACTATTTAGCGGTGAGATGCCTTGATTGTAAACAGACCAAGACAGTGGCAGACAAAAGGAGAGGATGACTGTGTTAATGTACAGCTTGTGTGTGTGTGTGTGTGTGTGTGTGTGTGTGTGTGTGTGTGTGTGTGTGTGTGTGTGTGTGTGTGAGTGTGTTGCTGGGGGGATGGGCATTTGATGGATTGCACATTTACTGTTGAACTTATTATTATACTGGTCGTCTATGGAGACTATCTCTCCTGGAAGTTTTTAGTGAAACAATTGGATGAGATTCCCCACAGGAGTATGGCTTTTTATGACTCTCATTTTGGATTTTCTAAGAGAAAGTTTTAGTGTCCCATGATGATTTAATGCCGTTTCAGAACACACACACACACACACACACAGAAAACACTTCCCTGAAAGATGTTGGTGTAGAAACTGTCAAATTAGGAGATATTGAACGATATATCAGTATTCTAGTGCCATGTAAGAGGGGGCAAGTGGTAACCAATGAAGAGCAGAGAAGAAAGGGATGGACATAAAGACAGAAAGGCTGAACATGGTGAGAGTAATGATGCTTCAGTCCAATATCTCACGTCTAATACACTAGAGCAGTGTTTTTTCAGCCCTGGTCCTCGTGGCCCCCTGCCCTGCAGGTTTCAAATATTTCTCTGTCCAAACACACCTGATTCAGATGAATGGGTCGTTATCAGGCCTTGGCAGATCTTTGATGACTAGCTGATCATTTGAATCAGGTGTGATGAAGCAGAGGAACATCTAAAACATGAAGGGCAGGGGCCCCTGAGCACCGGGATTGAAAAAAACACTTATGAAGGTGCAGTGTCAGCAGGGGACAAAGGACGAGTGTAGTATGCAGAGCAACAAAGTCCATGTAGGGAGGGGGTCAGGGCGGTGGATCAGTGTTTTCCAGTCCTGGTCCTGAGGGGCCCCTGTCCTACATGTTTCAGATGTCCAAGTCGATCATTTGAGTCAGGTGTGTTGGAGCAGAGAAACATCTAGAACATGCAGGACAGGGATCTCAGGATCAGGACGATGGGTCAAAGACAAGACTTTGACACTGGGGTCCATTTTACAAGTGAAGTTGATAGTAGTCGTCTTGGTGTCTAAATCTAACCAAACTGTCACTTGAAACATTTCTTAGCAAGCTTTATTTTAAAATTCTAAAGGGACATTGCGTATTTGGTATTGTCCACTTGACTGTGAAATAGGATGAGACATGTTTCCTTTCCAAGCTCAAGCTTCAAGTCACTGTTGACCGGCGAGTCATTACATTACATGCCTTGGACTGATATTGGGTTCGATGCTTTCATGATGTCGGTTGACGCCTGATATTCTTCATTCTCCACTTACCATCTGCTGGCTAACAAAAAAAGTTAGGTCGTAATGGCTGTCGCCACCTTAGCAGGGTCTGACTCTGCCGAACGTATAGCTAATCAAACATGGCCACAGAGGTGGAGCAGGGTGCAGCTGAAGTCAGCCTAGTTAATTAAACAAGCCCACCTGTTTGGCAGGTAGCTAAAGATAACAAGCTATCAGTGTCCACACATAAAGAGAAGCAAAATTTCACTGGGGGGTTATTTGCCTCAAACAGACACATTAGCTGCAAGATAATGAGCAACAACTACTACTACTGTGAAAGGTCCTGTAGTGTTTTGGTTCATTAAAATGTGAATTTGTATTGTAGGTTTGTGATGAGACATGAGCTCCAATCTCCTGTGTGAAAGTCAGATGTGCTGAACATCCAAACACCACCTCAACCCCAGCACCCTTACCCTCTGCCTCTCGATGCAAGTCAAAACTTCCTCCTGCACTGGCCCTGAAAGCTGGCACTGGATGTAAATTGAGAGGTGCAAAATAGTTTATCATGAATGTAATTTCTAGGACACTGGGCTGATCATTAACGCTGTCTTTAGGGCAAAGTTTCATCCTGTTAGAACATAATTTAAAATGACAATTTTAATGAAATCTAGAATTGTAAACCATCACTCAATTTCATTGCAGGTTCTGTTTGGGGTTATTCTTTACTTCAGACACAGAAGGCATGACTGGTCAATATCTCATATTTAATTAAGGCCACACATTGACCAGACTAATGTTGGTCAAACCCTCAAATGCATATATACACCATTTATCTCTTTTATACAGTTACACACATGCTGTTTCCCTCTCCCTCCCAGGCTGTCTGGAGTCTCAGCAAGATGCTCCTATCTGACCTCTAAAAATATGGCGACGGCAGATTTGTGGCTCGTGTTGATAACCAATCAGATGGCTCGTGTCGTGCAGGGCAGACGACCCCCGTTGAGTCTTAAATCACATTTTCTCTTCATCGTTCTCTCCCTCAGTCTCTCTGTCTTCTTTATTGCTTGTTGGCGATGGTTTTATTTGGTGCCGGCAGATAGTATGGTGAGTTCCTCAGCGGGCTGTAGAGAGGCTGACAGCCTGAGAATCTGAACAGATCCAAACCAGGCTTACCTGGAACACCATCAAACCAGTGCATGAGACTGTCATACTGTATGTGAGGAAAACAAAATTTAAATTAAGATTTTAGAAATATCATCACACAGATAGACAGTTGCTCAGAGACTGGACTGGTCCACTCCCCTACATATGTAGTTTGCAGTGATCAGAGGTGTTACACACCACACACTTTGATCCTGCTGCTACACATGTCCATCTGCTGTACGAGCCCCAATGTACGCACACACAGGGAAGCACAAATGCACACAAGCACATACACTCATGCTCAAGCCTGCATTCACACACAGAGGCCAAAGCTTTGATCAATAAATAACACTGTCACAGGGGATTCTGTACACACACACACACACACACACACACACACACACACACTTCTACACGTGCAGTTTGCAGTGAGGTGCCTGGTGATAGCTCAGTGTGGAAGGATGTAATCTCTGTTTGTATCTCTACCCATCTCTCCATCTGCCCCCTGCTTCCCTGCCCAGCCAATCAGCTTCTATCCATCCTCTAGCCAATCGAATGGCCTGTCTGACCCCTGCCAGGCCAACAGTAGCATTAGTACAAGACTCTTATTGACATACGACCACAAAGCTGATCTTGAGTGGTGAATCCCATTAGGCCCAGGAAGCAAACTTTGTGAGCAGGCCCATATTTCATACTTCAGTGGAATTTTTAGTTTGAATCGAGCTGTGAACAGTATTAGGTAGACGTGTTTGAGAGGAGAAATTCCTCTGTTGCTGAACTCTTCACCACTGAGCAGCCTCTACTAAGGTGCTGTGAAAGAGCATAACTTCATTTTGAGGAGTTAAAACCAAAAATATCTGGTTAGGGTTAGAAACAACTGCAAATATTAGCAATCTGACATTTTGTCCAGCTTATATAACAATGGGTGGGTTGAAAAATCCACCCAATCCACTTATGCATCAACTAAATGTGAAATTACAAAGTGATGGGACTGGCAACCATTCCAGGGTCCTGCTCACCCAGTGCAGGCTGGGATTGGCCCCAGCCCACTGCAAAATGCAACCTCTGAGTCATTACCCTCTTATGCTATATGATTATTTGTAATGAGGTCTTTGAGTCTTTTTGGGCAAACATATTGAACATCCATTCAAACATCCTCAATCAGTTGCACCAACAAAAACAAAACTAACAGTGGTGGCTTTGACAAACTAATGTCAGAAAAACCACAGCATCAATTGCAACATTTAGACAGCATGTTGATTAGACGGGCAGAAAGAAAGCAGCCAAAACTGCATGCAAAGGAAATGAAGGTCAAGAAAAAAGAGACGAAAGACAAAAGAAGGAGGTAAAGAAGTAAAAACAAGGACCGGTTCAGTCTGAAAGCTCATACTGATTCTAATGACTGGGTAATGTCAATACAAAATGTGGAAAATCTGTTATTGCAACATATTTTATAAAACACTTTTGTATTTTCTTAGGGGACTTGATGGTTACTTAAAAAACTACCTGTATGAGTTTTCAGACCTCACAGGGGCCAATTCTGGCTCTTAGATCAGTAGCATCATTAGTTTTTAGCATACAGTAAGCACATTCTGCAGTTTAGTTAGTATATTTGAGATTAGTAGAATTAGTAGTTTGTTTAGTAGAAATGTTTTCTTCAGTTAGTGTATTTGATGTTAGTATTTTTAGTATTTAGGTCAGTTCGTAGTTTAAGAGCAGAGCAAAGAAGGAGGAAGAGAAGTTATTCAAGTAAAACAAGGACAGTAAAGGATAGGAAGGAGAGTCATTTGTTAGTTCAGAGTTTGTCAGGCATGCACATGCAAGAAAGTTATTTAATAGTGTGGCTACTGGTTTCATTTGAAAACTTTGGCATCACAGAGCATTTTGGGTCTTGCAGAATTATTACTGCATCCCTTTATGACTGGTTGGGTTTGCACAAAAAATGGTAGACACCAGAGAGCAGTTAATAGTGATACAAAGTCAGAGAGGAATTTATTATTTAACCATTCCCTTGACTTCAACCATTACAGAGTGTATTTTGGGACGTTAAAGTCAATATTATAAGATTTTCTAAAGTTCTGCCTTTTGGTGTCCAACAGTTGCAACAAAAATGACACTGTTTACATTTACTCAGACTGGCCTCTGAGTAAATGTCCAGCAAATGCTCTGTCCAGATCCTGGCGGGTTGTAGATTATTATTCCTTCATGTGCTTGGATATGTTTTGGTAATTCTGAAAACAGGTTAGTGATTTGTAAAGCGAAGGATCATTCATGACCTTTGGTTGAGTATTTTGACAAAACAATCCCAACTTGGCATCCATTTACTAACCTTTTCCAAGCTGTCAACCACATAACACGGTCTTTATCAGTAGATTAGTACTGCTCAGTTCTCATGGAGATCCACACTTGTAGCTGATATGATTTCAACCACAGGACCTTTATAACTTCTCATCCACGTTGGCTTCATACACTTCCATATTTATCTTTAAACCAACATGGAGTAGTATAGCTAGTAGTTGGACTTTGATTTGAGATTGTTTAGTCAAACTACTAATTTAAACTCTCAAATTACAAACTGTTGAACACAATTTGTTTCCCAAAATGCTTCATGTGCATGCTCTACAGGCTGCTAATTTGTAGCATTGGCACCTTTGCTTTCCAATGAAACCAGCAGCAATTGTATGTGCATTGATTCATTAATATTGTGAGTCTAATTTTGAACAATTGTATATTGGACCCAGACACACAATACATGAAACATGCATATTATTGTGTGCATAATTGTGGGTTGGTGGCAAGTTCTGGCTACTGACGCTTGGCGCTGTGAAGCGTGCCCAGATGGTCGCCTGTTATCTCGGCCTCGGCCAGATTCATCCAATCTCTGACGCATCAGCAGAGCTGCTGTAAACCTCGCCACGCCAGCCCTGTTGTTGCCAGATCACCATTAGCATAGCATAGCTTCCATTGGTATCATAGCTCACTCAATGAGTAAATCATTATGCCAGCACCTTTGAGCCAAAGGAGCAGGACTTAATCGATGAGCAATGGCAGACAGAGGGAACTACACAATGGCCAGGAGAGTACTACAATATAATGCCATCATAGGGCCAAACAGCAAAAAGTGGTTTCCAAATGGTGGATACAGTCCTGGTGGTTTTAGCTACAAGAGTGTGGGGGAACTTAGTCCAACTGGTATACGTTACACACATTTGTAATGAAGCTGCTCTCAGTTAGCCAGATTTCATCTGTCATAACTAAGTTTTATAAGAATTACACACAACCAGAACATTGCAGATTATCACAAGGACTCAGTGACTCAAATTGTATTCTCACCAAGGCTGAAACAGCATTTAGACCATTAAAGACCTCCACATTTCAAATGGAAAACTGGCTGATGATAACATACGATATGCAGTGGAATTTAAAATCTAAGTAAAGTGCTCCACCATTCAGTTTAGAAAAACTAATTTTGTAATCAATTATCTTATCAAATATGGACCACCCTGACTGAAGCAGACTGCAGTCTGATGGCAAATTTGGGCCAATTTCACAGCAAATCTGATGAAAAGCTATGGTCTCTGATGTCTCTGATGGTCTCATGTTATATTTCTGTTCCGTCTGAGGTTTGATTCTAGTGCAACCTCTCGCAATGACAAGGACATTATTTCTCCATTTATCTCTCTGTCTGACTGTCTGTCAATGCCCAGAGGTAATATAAAAAATATTACTGCAAATCTCAAATATCTTGAACTCTTTCTCCACATCAATTGTGGGATTTTTGGCACAGCAAGACAGTGAAAGTAGGGAATATTGCAGCAGATATTACAACATGTCTGGATGCAGCCTGTCCACTGATCAAAGCTGCCTCTGCCCTAAAATAGCTGAGGAAATGTTTGAGCATCACTTGGCTAATTTACAGGAGGGAACATCCAAACAGCATGGCAAAGGTTTTCTGATGGTACACACACACACACATGCACGCCCACACACACACAAAAGCATATACTGTCAAGCCTGCCAGCATTGAATGTCTTGGGAGCAAAAACAAAAATGGAACAGCACAGCAAAGCTTACACACTAAAACATTTTGGCTTAATAAAGAACTAAATAGCTGACTGAGGACTCTCACAAAATAGCTTTGTGTATGCAGTATAGGTGTCATATGTGTCCTTATCGTGAAGATACACTGAGCCAGCCTGGTCGCCATGGGATAGAACGAACAAAGTTTGCAAACCACTGATACGTTCACATTCGTGCATGTCATAAGCATAGTACCGTATTGACATTTCTACAAAATACATCATATCACGTTCACATTACATGTTTACGACCTGACTGTCATATTAGGGGTTGGAGGGGATGGTGATGGAGTTACAGGTGAGAGGGCTGCCAAGCCAGTGACCGCAGTTCACGACTGCATTTCAACATTTGGAAGTGTGAACCACTGAGTTTTTTGAAGGAGATCTTGGACAATTTCCAGTCATTTTTGTGGTGACAAAATAAGGATGTTTTTGATGAGACCTTGGGACGTCTACAGGCATGTTTTTGGTGACCAAAACAGGTATTTTAAACCAACAAAATGATTTTTGCTTGGTTTCTCACCCTAACCAAGTGGTTCACACTGAAAAATTGAAGTTTCCACATATCTGTTGGCCACTGGGATGTGTAAGCATACGCACAATTTGAAAAAAAGTCAGCATGCAGTTAAGGGAAAAGCTGGTCTCAACAATGGTACAAGGGGAACGAGTACTAACACAAATCCTGATGTTTGGAGAGGGAGTAATCATTTATCCCCCTGAAAACAACCTATAAACCACTAATAAAGACTCAAGTGAAGGGCTTTGTTTTTTAAGGATCAGATGCATACCATGAGTTTTTGAGTGAGCTGTGTCAGGGCTACCAGCAAGGAAGAGAAAGAGGGAAGGGAAAGAGGAGATATGGCACAGAGGCGAAGAAAGAGTAATGAACCCAAATCATTGGAGTATTTGTTTCAGGGAGAAAGAAATTAATAAGCATGAAAATAATAGTCCTCAACACTTAGCCAGCAGGACAAAAACTAACAGGAAAGAGAAAGCCCAATTACTGTGGTCAGAGGAAAGGAAAGAAGATATATGAGAGAGAGAGAGAAAGAGTGGGAGTGAGAGAGGGTAATATTTGGGAAGGGTAAACATCAGGGATGATGCCTGTGTGAGAGGAAATGCTCCTCGAGCAAACACATGCGGTCCTAATTTGGATACAATTAAATCCATGCTAGCTGGATCTGATGAATGTGTGTTTACCGCATGCTGAAGAAGATACAAGTACACACGCTGTGAATTTCCGCAGGATTTGGACCATCGTGGGGCACTAAATCACTCCGCTGACATCCAGAGTGATAATGATGAAGCTAATGTTTATTTGAGTTTCTACCACAGAGCGACCATTTATTCTTTTTCTCTGTGTGGTTTGTCAAAAACATCCCTTATTTGTACTTTTTTCTAAAGTTGTTCAAGTCATAAAAAAACAACAAGTACATTCAATAAAACTCTACAGACAGATTATTAATTATTCACTAACTATCATATTAATCCAATTACATCCAATCAATTGCTTTTAAGACTTGCATCTCGTTTCCTGCCTCTGCCTGCTTGCTGGTCTTTTTACCGCATGGCCTTTTCTCAAGCCGGGTCTTAGATGCGATTGTGCTGCTGAAAGCCAGGCAGAGTTAGAGAAGCAGTGCCGTGCAGAGAAATGGATATTTTACTGGCCAGGTATATCTTAAAACAATCAGAGGCTTGATGAATTGGCTCAATGGCTGATGTATGGCTGGAATGGAAGGGGTATTTGGAGAAGGTTTGAGTCAGGGAAATGCACCTCATCAATCAGCATGATTAAAGGTTTTGGCTGGGCCGAAACAAACTCAACACTGTTAGGGGCCTGGCCTTAAAGGCACAGTCCATGGTTTGGAGGCACTACAAACAAGCCCTGCAGAGGTATTGGCAGTTACACTCGACTTTTGTGGTTTTGTGTTTGTCACAACATCGCTATGGTGCATGTTGGGGTAGCAGAATTGGTTTTAGTTGGATTTCCAAGATATTCAAGTGCCAACAACTCAGTTCAACATCTTCCAAATTATTCAAGTACCACTATTATGTTACATCCATTGGGGGCAGAGTTGAGGATAGCAAGGTGTTGGACCTTCATATGAAAAAATAATGACACCGCCTCAGAATAGCACCATTCATCACTTGTCTGAATATGTGAAAACTGTATCTGGATGATAGGGTACTTAGTTTCTTAAGTAATAAAAGTGTTAAGTTAAATAAATACAACCCTACAGCACAGTATCCCATTATAGACCAAGGAGTGAGTAGCAGTAAGATGACAAAGACAATAAATACTTGCTATCCTTAATGATGGCACTTTGACAGCGCTATACCATGTGTTCCATTAACACCTCCTCTGCACACAGGAGCAACTCCTAATTCATTAAACACAGAGATGTGCAGTCACACCCGCGGACACACACTGACAGTAGCATACTATATACGTGCCCCGTGGCCAAATCCATTGTAGCCAAGGCCCCTAAACGATAAATACAGCTCCGCGTCAGCAGCCCTGCATATTTAAAGCCACTAATGGCTTCCTGCAAAGCGCTGGCTCTAACAGACACACAAACTCACACTAAGCCAAGGAGAAAAATCACTGGTGCGAGAGTAGGGAGTTCTGTCAGCAGAGCAGCATCGCCAAGCCAACAGGTGCTGCAGTGGCTGGCTGGGTAAGGTCAACCGCACACTTTAACCAACGGAGGCTAACTGGCCGGCTGGAGAACATAATTATGAGTCTGGGAGACAGTTAATAGTCATTAATGAAGGGAGGTGTTTACAGGCTCTGCACTGCTTTCGAGTATTTCAGTCCAGGAACCTGAAATCTATTCATCAGATGTGTAATACTTTGTGGTTTCTTGTGGACAGGACTCACTTTAACTCATTCAGTCATTTTCATGCATGGTAAGCCCTGGCCTGGCCCCTGCCTAAGGGGGTTTCTAGACATAGGCCAATCAGAGCCATTTTCCGGACTCAAGGTCATTTCTACAAAGGAAATATGTATATTTGGTTCTTGAGCCTGAAAGCAGTTACCTGTGGGTCCAGCAAACGTCTCTTGGGTCTACAAAAAATATGGTGACAGGTCTGCCTCGAGTAAGCTCTGATGAGGTTATTTGATGGTCATTCCAATCATTGAAACCAACTACTTCATACACTGATCATCGGGACAACGTGATTGGTCAACATGACACATAGACATGACATCAGGTGTACTATACTAATACTACCACACTACTGTACTTCTATGAGAAAAACAGCCCATCCAGCCCATAAAGGTTGACTGTAAAGAAGCTTATTACAACCCATATTTATGTTTCTTGTTGCAACCTCTAGTGGCCAGAGTAGTTATTACAGCAGCAAAGGAGGAAGTCTTTTCTCATGATGGGCCTTACTTAACAGATATGGCCCTTGATTCAAGGTGCAGCTGGATTTTTACATACAACACATCCAAGGATAACAAGTTAAATGTTTGTTTTTGTGGTATCAGGACCAAAGTAACAACAAATTGCCAAGAAGTAGCTTACTATCGTCCATGTCTGTAGAACTTGTTCACAAAGAAGAAGGGCATCATATGAGTGGCCATCAGCGTTGCACCATCAATTCATAGTTTGGAGGTTTCTTAAATGTGCGAGTAAATCACTGCAATGACCCTCCTCCAAAGAGATCTGGAAGGAATAGCTGTTAGACCAAGGATGAGCTGGTGGATCCACATTGTTCCAGCACCGTATAACATCCACTGACAGTCAATAGAACATTATTCTATACAAGACTAAATGCCTTGTCAAGATAGGTGCTTTTGGGCACTGGTGCTACTGAACTCTCTCATACTTACTCAAAACTGGATGACTGACTGGGAAGCCCAGCGGTTACGAGTTTTACACCTACTGTAGCTGAGTTCCCACTCTCTCGCTGTCACTCACACACACACATACACACCATCACATGTTTGGGGAGGTAAAGCCGTATGCTTTCGTCCATTGCCAGGGGGGTAAACACAAACACATAGAGCCTAATCTGAGAGCAAACAGCGGCGCCTCATGTTAACCAGCAGGGATACGGTTCTGCTCAACACCACGAGGCCCGCAGCACTAAAAAAGCTCACACATCAGAGAGCGAGTGAAAGAGGGAGAGAGAGAGAGAGAGAAAGAGAGAGACCTGAAACATGGGCATCCTGCCACATTCAAAATAATTAAGCATTATACAATCTAACTGATTTTTCTTTCTTCGATATATTGTTCTTCCTCTCCTTTGCTTTTACAGTTGGCACTTTCATGCAATTTAGCACTTTTTGTGATGACTCTAATTTGTAATAGGAAGAAAGAATTGGTAAACACGATGCTCTTAATAATTCAAACTAAACATGATGACACAGAGATTTCAGTACTGAACAGCATTTTTCCCCCAAAAAATATCATAACTGTGCATCAGCCCAGTCTCAACAGACCCACTGATCCGCTTAAAGACAATATGACAGAGTCAGGGCTTGTCTCGCCTAGGTGTGAAAAAGTACACATCAAGCTGCAGTTTCAGCAGGGGGCGATAATGACAGGAGCAAATGATGAACATAGTAGATTGGGCCAAAAAGTCCAGGGTTGAATGGATGGTTCACTACCAAGACTTTCACCAGAGACCAGGGTTCAAATCCTGTGTGAAGCCAATAGAAAATGGTGATTATTTAAAGGAAGTACTTATTTGCAAGACAATGATCTTTTACTTAACCTAACCAAGTAGTTTTGGTGACTTGGTGAAGTTAGTTATATTAGTTAATATTTGTCATTGCTTACCAGACTACGTCATGAAACCGTGTTGGTGTCAGTGGTAGGCGAGGCCAAATGTGACAGTGACACGGTGAACAAGCAGGTCCATTACACAATTTGGTATGCGGCTATAAGGCCTAATATTTTTTATGATATATCTTTTAATCATTCTATTAATTTATTTATTTAAAGCATGAGAAAAAGTCTATTACAATCTCCAAGAGTTCAACTTGAAGTCTTTTAATCGCTTGTGTTAACAGATGTTAAAATGATTCAATTTATAGTCTTCTACTGACCATAAAGCATAACTTAAGCAGGTTAACCCTGCTTTGTTCCATTCACCTGTGACTAGCTAACTGATTTTGGGGGATTATTGGTTTCAGAGCCATGGTTGAGGCCATATTCTAACCTCACTCAGATAAAGGATCAATCAGTCAGCCAGACTACACTCAATGAATAAACTAAAGAACCACTCTGCTTCCAGACGCATTACAAAAGCAACGTGTTACAGTAATATATTTGTTTCAGCAGCAAGGGAGTAATATAACGCATTACTAATAATATTTCAGTAATGTATTACTGTGTATCATATGACTAAGCCTACAATTAAAAATATTTATTCCTATCTCATAACATATCAGACTGTGATCCTTTTTCTACCTGCTCATCCCTGTGTCCAAGCCAATCGTTTTTTTTTTTAAAGATCTAGGCTGTTTAATTGTTCTATATAGGATACTTCGGCATTTTGTTAAAAGTAACTTGAAAGCTGTGTAATAACTAATTTATTACTGTACGCAGACAGCAATATTGTGACATAATATATTACTTTAAAATGAAGGTAACTAGTAAGATGTGATATATTGCATTTATGAAAGTAACTCTCCCAAAACTGATTCAAAAAACAGAGAAGCAGCATTCTCACATGTTAGAAGCTGAACCAGCAAATGTCTGTCATATCTGGTTAATTAATGACAGACCATTTTTTCAATTGCTGATCCGTTTTCTGTCAAACAACTTCCCCATGACAATATCACTGTGAACTACTATAACAACTATAGAAAAAGGTCATGTTGTGTAAAGTGAGTATTTACAGGCGCAGTGGTTCGCGCTGTTGCCTCACAACAGGAGCGCCAGGATTTGAATCTCAGCCCTGAACACATGCAGGTTTTCAACTGTGGACTTGACAAAACGCCCGTAGCTGTGAATGTATACGTCATCTTCTCACAGTATGTATCACCATTTGTATGCAGTACTTGGGATAGTCTCCTGCCCCCCTCATGACACCGAGAGGTAATAAGTGGGCATTGAAAAGGAGTTTATGAATGATAACTGTGGATGATGGAGTACTTACTTAAGATCCACTTTTGTGGTTTTGGCAGGGCTCGAAGGTTGCTGAGGGGGGCTGTCCATCCAGTCACTGGCTGACTGACAGTTAAATTTCCAAAAGATGTGAACCACTATTCCTCTGCTGGCATCTACGGTTGGGAAATTTCTGTTTATTTTAGGCTTCTATCACCTGATTTCCAGCTGTGAGGAAACTAAATATCAAAGTGTTTTAACCAGATTATATGCACAAAAACAGTAGGTTTTGCATTGATGCTCAGTATCTGCAATTCAAACAAATAAATATAAGCCATGTAAAAGAGATCAGTGCCTGAATATGTGATGAGAGAACACAGAGACAATGCAGACCACCTGCAGAGGACATTAATGTTGTGTTTCACGTTGTGTTTCAGCTATTAGCATCTCAAAGAATCGCCTTTAAGCCTTTGTGCTCGTTCTTCTCATCTGCACACACACACACGCGCCCACAGACAAACAGCGTTATAGTTGAGTGAAAGGAGGATATTGCCCTATATCTTTATTCTGGTAACGTTTAATAAGAAAGGGAGAAAACCCCCAGCAACCAAAACATGGAAATTGGAATGGGTTTCCTCCATCCAAGCAAATGACAGCATAATCTCATTCGGGATGGTGGCAGCGAACCTTTGTTTCCGTCATATGTCGCAATATATACCCACCCTCTGGGTAAGGCAGTGACATCCATACGCAGGAGAAAAAGAAATTAGGAATTAGACTGATGAGAAGAGATAAGGCAGACGAGGGAGAAAACAGAGGTGGAGGTGGGAATGAAAAAAACATCAGAGAAAATACTGCCACGATAGATGAAATGCTACTAAATATGAGGAAGGAGATGGGGAGGGTAAATGCAGAAAAGCATGGTAACCAAGGCCAAATCCAAGAGTCAGCTCAGCAATGGATGTGTCATTTTCAGCAGATACATGTGTCAGCGCAGGAACAGCACTTCATGTCCCAGCAAACATTTTGGTGTTGAATAGCCTCGCTATGAATCTGAAGTCTGTCACTACAAAATTCCATGAAGCTGAGATACAAACAAAATCACAACATCAATCACAAGCATCAGACGCTCCGGCCTTTTTCTTTTCAAGATAAAAGGAGCTGGTAGCATTATGCCCAAAATATTTCAAACAACATCAGCTTGTATCATCACACACTGTAACTGACAGGATTTATGAGAATCCACTTTAAAAATATTTATTTTTATGACTTATTATGTTTCTTTGTTGTGTGAGTAACATAAAGGGAGTGTAATTAGCATTTTTCATACAACCCTGTGTTTGAAAACAACACACGTTACACGTTGCCTTTGACCTTCCCAATATTAGTCCATAACAAAAGAGCAGGACAGATCACAACCTAAACCAAAACCAAGCCTTCGGCTATACATGTTTTGAATTGTAATTAAGAAAGCAGTGAGAGCAATAACAACAGCAAGGACCAAGACACCAAGAGAAGAGCTCTAATTCCTATTAAAGAACCAGAATCATGTCGGCTTCTGGAAAATCACCAACAGCAGCACACAGACTCAACAAGAAATGTAAGAAGAAATGTAGTGTTGGTTTTCAGGTTAACTAACAAGCTACAACGACACATACAGTAGCAAGAGACTGATAGTAGAGCATTCAAAACAAAACTGGTTTTAGCTTCTGTGCTAAGCTCAAGTAATTGGACAATACCAGCAGCAGCACATGAAATCACCGAAAGAAAGAAAGAAGGAAAGAAAGAAAGAAAGATAGAAAGACAGAAAGAAAGAGTAGAAGTAAAAAACTTTAATCCCTAGGTTTAGTCATCATACTAAGCTAATGCTAAGCTAATGGAATCACTAGTAAATGAAGGAAGAGTAAAGAAAGAGGGGATATAACATGACGCTGCTTGTATACATCAGGTTCCTTACCTAGGACGCCCAGCCGGTAGTTGACAGTTATGACAATCACATTCCCATAGCTGGCCAGGATGCTGCCGTCAAACATATTCCCAGTTCCTTCCATGTAGGAGCCCCCGTGGATGAAAACCATCACCGGCTTGGGGCTTCCACTCTCCCTAATGTCTGGAGGAGGGGGGAAGAGGAGGAGGAGGAGGAGGTGGAGAAGGCAGAAGGACTGATTAGATGACAGATTGAAGGTGACAGCCAGAGATGCAATTTCAATACTTTAGTGGGCTTTGGCCACCTCTTTAATTTGAATTTTCTTTTTTTTTTTTTTTTTCTGAGTCATCTTGGCACACTGGCTTTTTAACATGGAGACCTTGTTAGTTGGAGGCGTCAAACGAATAATTTTTCTACATGAAGGCCGTGACATGTTTGAGGTGATTGGAAAAATGTTGTTTTATTTATTTATTAACCTATTTTAGATTCCATATAGGTGTTAATAAAACAGGATATTTAATGTGGCGAGTTTTAATTTTCCTCCAGGCGATGGACTGTCAACATGCAAGAGTGGCAATCTAAACTGTCAGACCGTGTTGAGGTAAAAAAAAAAAAAAACTTGGGCGATTAATCTGGAGGAAAATCTAATATAAAATGGCATTTTGAGTTTGACAATTTTATGAAAAAGCATGGCTTTATTGAAACTTTAATATAAATTCAGGTTAGCACTCCACAGTTGTTTAGCTGGAGGGAAATGTTTCCCTTGATTTTGTGAATATAAATGCATGTGAGAACTCACTGGCAGCAGAGGAAATTAAAGAGAACTAAATGGGGACACTTGTCGTTTTAAATCATTTAAAGGGGTTTTTGTTAATGTGAAGGACACGATGTTGATTCAGCTTTTAAATTACTGCTCAATCATTTTCATAATTACAGTATAAAAAGACAGTAGCTAAACAAAATATGCAGCAAACGATCACTTGTCGTACTGACATTACTGAAGCAGGAGGTGTGTTTCTATTAGCGAAGAAATATTCCTTTAAATGTGCAGTTGCTTCTGTTAAAATGAGGTCAAGGTAAGGAGAATGGTGAGCCTGCTGTCGGGAGCAGAATTGGCTGTATTAAAATGTGTTACATCTGGCTGATTAGAGTGGAAGAAAGAGGGGCTGTATTGTAAAGCTTTAGCCCTTGACGTGCTTGTAATATGGGCTGGATTGTGAGCAAAAAGGATGAGAAGACTTGGAGAGATCTAACAACTTGCTGCAGCCCACGTTCAAAACAAGGTTTTCGCTTTCATCTTCTGTATCCCAGAGATGAAGCTTTTCATCTTGCTTGCTAACTATCTCCATCAGTACATGCTGCGGCACACATCGTTTATCCCGCTGATGCCTTACCACTGAGGGACTCGGGTCCAGAGAGAGATCAGTGAGTCTACGCGGAATTAAAAATTAACCAAGCAAGAAAATAGAAAAAGCGTTACCTCCGAGACAAGAGAATAAAAAAAAAAAAGAGCTTCAACTGTGCGGGTAAGGAAGGGAGGCAGAGTGATAGTGTCTGTGTCTGAAAGTTTTCCCACAGTGTGTTTAAAGTAGTCACTATCCAGGGGTAGACAAAATAATGTAAACACCTCAGGGAAGAACTTCAACTCTGAGGGAACTTAATCACAGGAACAAACACTGCGATGACGATGGCTTGATTATGCTTTTAAATTGTGCCCCTTGAAGTACTCTACTGTGAATAATGTACATCAGTGTGATTATTAAACCGGAACCTTGACTTATTTTTAATAAGAAACTGTATTAGGATAGTGAGTTTTGGTGGGGTTACCTTCCTTATGTGTGAGTAAAGGCGAAAAAGATGATTCATTACTGAGGAAAGAGGACATTATGCAGCAGACGCCGCAGGGATGAACTAAATATTACATCGAGTCTACATATTGGACATCTGCAGATATTGTTTTCTCCCCAACAGAGACTATAAAAAAAACTCAATTGGCAGAATGAAATGGGGTAAAAGAAAACGAAAGTCTGGGCACGTGTAGGTAAAACGTCGCCTCCTCATGTTTGTGTTCGTGCACGCGTTTCGTTTGTCCCTTTCCTCCGTTTCTCTGGGTGCAGAGCTCATTACATCACTTCTATCATTCTCTGTCCTTTGTAGTGTTTTTGTTTTTTTCTTCTCGTGGTTCTTCGGCTCCCTCTGTCGCAGCAGGCAGTGGCCACAGTGTAGCGGCACATCATAACTCTCCTCTGGAAGCCTTCCAGAAACTTCTGACAAAGAAGGTCAGGGGATTATGGCAAGAGTGTGTGTGTGTGTGTGTGTGTGTGTGTGTGTGTGTGTGTGTGTGTGTGTGTGTGTGTGTGTGTGTGTGTGCGCGGACGTCACAGCGCAGATATGTGTGTAGCATGACAAAAGGAGAGGAGGGGAGACAAGAGGTGCAGATGATGATAATGAACAATAATGGTAATGCTGATGACGATGATTATGATTGTGTTTATTACGTGGGTAATGTGATGACGGTGATGTGATAGCAATGACAGCAGTAGTGATGACAGTCATGACAGCGGCATGGTGATGATGGGAACTGACAGTCTTGATGATAATGTTGACAATGATGACAACAGTGGTGGGGATGGTGATATCAATAACAATGATGGTAATGATAAACATGACAGTGATGATGATTCTGGTTATAATAATACATTCAGCTGTTACAGTGATGACAACGGAGACGATGATGGCAACAAACATGAGGATGACGCTTCTGATGATAATAATGGTAGCGGCCTTGATGATTGATGATGATGATGATGATACTTATTGAAATTATATACTTATTGGAATAACATGGTCAGCTATACAGGAACAACCATGACGACTGTGTAAATGGCGACGACAACAATGATGGTGTTGATGACAATGTTCATTCAACCTGTTGCTATTGATGATTTCAGTGATTATAATGGTAGCAGCCTTGGTGATGATGATGATGATGATGATGATGATGATGATGATGATGATGATAATGACCATATTGGTAATGTTAACAACAGTGTTATAATTACTATTACTACTGTTATTACTATTACTATTGTTAGTAATGGTAGCAGACACCATGAGGATGTAATGTTGACAATAGTTAGTGGAAAACGCTAGTTACGCTGATGATGCAATCATAACCATGACAAATACTCTAATTTTGATGTTGGCAGCTATGATGATCGTAGCAACTATGACATTCACAACATGATGGCGGTGATGACATGACAACCTTGATTCCAAAAAAGTTGTGACACTGTGTTAAACATAAATCAAGCAGGATGTTATAATTTCTATTACTTTTTGACATAGGCTCAATTGAAAACAGTACAAAGATAATATGTTTAATATTTTACCTCATCAACTTCATTGATTTTGGTAAATATATGCTCCCTATGCTTTTGATGCAACATGTCTCAATAAAAGGTGGGACATGGGCAACAAAACACCTGTGTGGCCTTCCACAGGTAAACAGCTTCATTGGAAACACTTCATGAAACTGTTGTTGTTAAACACCTCGTTTGCAGATGTTTGCATCTGTTTTTAGTTGCATTGTACACAGTGTCCCAACTTTTTGGGGATTTTAGGTTTGTATTTGTTGATTATACATAAAACAGCTCCTGGGTTCAAACAAAGTTATTTTTTTCTTTTAAGAAAAGACAATATGGATGATTTCTGATATCTGTACACACATTGTCGGAGCTGTATGAAATGAAAACCATTTCTTGTATGTTCATAATATGTGCTCCCTGGTGTTACATGGATATATTAACTTCTGCTGAGGTGAGATACCTCCAGCACTGCTGTTTCAACGGCCTCCTTTTGTTCAGCCCTGAAGGTCAGCAGTAATGAGGTGAGGTTAGGATAAAACTGTCTTGGCAGAGTTTGAGAATTTGATGGATTTACCTGAATTTACCTGGATTTACTGGCTGAAACAAGTCCCAGTGTATATTGAACACGTTGTGCCTTGAGGTTTTAGGTTTATGCAATCCAGCTTGCTCTCAGTTTGATTTCCTGGCATCCTTCGCTGGCTGCCAACGCGAGACCCAGTGCCAAAAAAATCCTCTAAACTCCAGTCTCTCCCTTCATTCCCCTAACTTATCAATTAATCCTCATTCGGCTGATTGCAAATTTAATCTCTTTCCATCGTCCTCTTGCATGAAGTGAGGTAATAGTGTATTTGAGGTGATTACGGGAACATCTAATATTTACATGGTTATTTGTAATATCAGCGTGTCCTTGCACCGCTGTGTTTAAAGTTACTTTAAACGCTTTCAGTTTCCTGTAAAGTTGTTTGGAAACAGGCAAGAACATCCAACTGTCCTCCAGGGTTTTTTTTTTTTTTTTTTTCTTCACAGCAGGCAGCAAGATTAAAGCTTGCTTTGAGAAGAGCCAAAATGAGATGCAATCTTGTAGTGATCCGACCATTCAATCTTCCCCGGGATGAGTGTGGGTGAGGGAGAATTTGTCAGAGGATGGGTACCATGCCAACATGGAGTAGATCATTGCTTCCTTGAGGATGAGGTTATGATCAAAGAGATTCAGGTGCTTTAGATTTTCTCTGAGCAAACCCTGAGAGATGCCCCCAGGCTGTTGCAACAACTTCGGTATCCTCTCCGTCTGCCGGTGTAGAGGACTTATCAAACCAACGGCAGACACAAGGAGCAGAGGTGGTTTTTTTATCCTGGCTTCAGCCTTTTGCTGCAGGGAGCAAAGCCATGGGGACTTTCAGAAAAAGCAACAGGAAAAAAAAATTAGGCCCAGTGGTGAAGACCAATTCAAATGCTTCTGGGGGGAAATGCTCTTGTGTAGTCAGTGCAACTGTACTGATGTTACCCATTAGAGCCACTCGTATGTGTAAAATGACATGAATACTAATATGGGCAGACATGCATATTTGATGGCATATTTACTGTACCTCTGCCATATGAAAGTGAATATTTGCATGGCATGATATTTAATTTGCAAACTGGGGTTTATATTTCCAGGAACATAAATTTTAGCTGAAGTAATACATTGTTTTATTATATTATCACATAACACACATGTATGTTTGACCTGTGATGCTGCTCTTAATAGCAAAAAACGTTGCTGGACTTTCCTCACCAGCCAAATGAAACGCTTGGGAAATCATTTCTAATGCTTAGATGGCCTATGTTTATGTTTGACTGCTGACAAGTGACCTCTTGCAAATTGGAGGGTAATTACTGTCTTTTCATACGGCTGCTCATGTTCATAGAGTCACCATGATTACCAGCGCTTCAATTTGTAAATAGTGTTCACGTCATAATCCAACTCAGGCTTACAGCTAGCGAAGCTCTGATTAAAAATACAGAAACACATATGTATGGCCTCCCATCAGTAAAAGTCAGGTAATGAAACCCACATTTAAAGGTCCCATATTGTGCTCATTTTAAGGTTCATACTTCTATGTGTCTTCTATGTTTACATGCTTTAATACTGAAAAAACACATTTTATTTTCTCATGCTATCTATTGCAGCAGCACCCTTATTCAGCCTCTGTGTGAACTCTCCGTTTTAGTGCCTGTCTCTTTAAGCGCCCCCTCCCGAAAAAGCTTGATTTGCTCTGATTGGTCAGCTCTCACAGGCCTGAGCAGGAATCCTCAACCATGTTTTTTCGCATCAGCTATTCTGGTGGTTTGCAACCACGTCCTTGCTGAGGGCGGCGACTGTTTAGCTGTGACATCACAACCCTACAGAAGTCCTGACAGCTCGATCAACGGCACAGTTTATGGATACATAGTATGTGCGTTTCTCCATAGATTAAGCATTTTGATACATTCAGTGCATTTACATTTATAGTTCCTGGACATGCATTATATTTAAAAAAAACAGACAGAAAATCTCACTTACTACAACATGGGACCTTAAATACTGTAGATTTATCACTTTAATCTCTTAAACAAAACTAATTTCTTGAATTAACACTTACAAGTTTTTAAAATGGTCATCTTTCCTTTGAGGCGAAGGTGGCATGAGTACCATGAGTATCAAAGTCATAGTTGTACTTTTGCTAAATGGCTTAGGTAGGAGGTCAGAATGGATGGTCGGGTCAACAGAGTGTTTGATTTTAGCCGTCAACATCGGCGTCTTTTTACCACGACTGTGATACTATCCTGACATTAAAGTATTTTTTTCAGCTTCTTAAACATAACTAAAAATAACCACACTGTTGAGGTTGCATGTTGGAAAATCATCATAATTTGGGAACATATGGGTCATTTTTAAAAGGTACTGACAAGCAACCTTTTTTTTTTTAAGGTTTAGTATGAGGGTTTGTTGGTCGCATGTGGGGATGTCATGAAGAGAAGAGAAGATTTTCCATGGTTGCCATGGTGGTTAATGCCAAATGCAGTTTACTCAACTCACATTTAACTAGAATTGCATGCATAGTTTACTCACCAGAATAAAATGTTGGCAGTTTACACTTCTGCAAACCAGGGATACATTCAAATTTATCCCAGCTACTCTGTGGTAAACTAACTGTTATGAGATTCTGCATTGGTTGGTTTGATTTTATTTTACTTTGTCATTACAGGCATATTTGATTCTTCCATGTAGTTTTAAAAAAAATTATTGCATTTTCATTTGTAAGATGGTGAGAAGTATAGTGGTAACGGATGTTTCACTATTACCATATTATGTAATGTCAGGCAGCCTCAGCTGCTGGAGCAACTCCTGAAATGTCACAGTTGGAGCCTCTGGGTGAGCTCAATGCAACAAAGGTAACACATTCCCCTGTTGATCTTTTATCATCCTTTCTCCAGCTCCAGGATTGTCCTTATGCTGTCAGCAGAAATCTATATCCTCGCGCCCTCCACACTCAAAGTAATACATCCATAGTGTATAGGAGGATTAATATCTCACAGGTATTGCTATATAACATTTTATATAGGGTACCAGGGGCCCAATAAGAGCCTTGTAGACACCACAGTTCATGACATCTCCACTTCTGTGTACCCACTCTTAACCACAACGGCAATATTGGCTGCAAAAAAAAAAGGAAAAAAAGAATGGAGCTTCTAACAAATCCTCAGCTCTCAGGGACTTTCCTGTTTACATCTCTATTCCCAGCACAAAAGGATTACAAACACCAGCTTTACTGAGTATAAAGAGATTGTAAAATCCAAGATTTGCTGAGCGGGAGGGGTGAGGAGGTTGGGGGATGTCCTCACTGAGTTTGCATCTAACAAGACGACACGCGGTCAAAGGTTAAGAGCATCGAGAATCGCTGGGGGGGCGGCGACCCGAGCTAATCAGAGTCGGCTCGGATAGGGCGACGCATGGTGTGACTGTGTGTGTGTGTGTGTGTGTGTTCTGGAGCATATTTTTCTCTATATTAAACTGGATTAGTCGTCTGCCCCGCATCCTTTATCGAGATAATGCTTGAAGCTCGCTGGGATTTCATTGAATGGATCTGTGTGACTCTCTCTAATCTTATTGGTGTGTGTGTGTGTGTGTGTGTGTGTGTGTGTGTGTGTGTGTGTGTGTGAATTCTCAGAAAAACAGCGTGATGGCATAGATCAAAGGCATCGGGAGGGTTGTGAGTCTTATTTGGATGTAATTGCTGTTTACTTCGTCACATTATACAGTAGAGGTGCCTTATTAAGACTCTCTGCCTGTCATTAAAGTTGCACTGCAGCAGCCTTAAGGGGATACGACTCTATCGCAGGGTTTTTATCAAGGACATTTTATTCCTAATATGACTTTTCAAAGGGGGCTGCTTGTTTGTGGCAACCAAGCAAAGGTTCATCTTTTTGTATTATTGAGAGTAATGGATTTTGCAGCACACTGTCTCAGCTTTCAAACAACACTTAATTTAAATATCAAGAAGAGCAATTGCAATGTTTCAGTCCTATAGCCTGTGTTGGGTATTCACTGGATCCCTTAAGTATTCCTTTTCATCAGTATACTCCCAAAACTCATATAGGATTAAATGCCTTTAAAGCATCAACGGCATGCGGGAGATGTCTTTTTTTTTATTGCAGTTCTACACACCTCAGTGCTGCCATGTGATTTAGTTTCCAACATTTGAGAGTTTGACTGAATCAGGCCACTGATTTATGAGGTAACTGACATGTCTTGCATGTATGCATGTGGTTAAATACTGAACTGCACAGTGCCGATACACTGAGGCGGCGTGGAGTTTCTCTCCTGGTATGGAATCCATCCCTTCACAATATTTCTGAGTGATCGCCTTAATCACACTGTAGATTACTTTTCAGTTGGAAACTGTGGGTGGTGAGAGAGATCTTTGCGAGGCTTTAGCACAGATTGGAGTTTGAATAATGATAAGGTATATAAACATAACAGAAACATTTCTCAGAGGCAGAACTGACAGAAGTAGAAGCGACTGTAACAGCTGAGTTAAACCTCAATGGGAAGAAGAAAGAGAGATGGAGCACAAATATTGTGAATACTATAGTTAAAATTGTATCTTTCTATAACTGGTTAAAGGCAACAGCATGAAATACTTACCTACAGTGCAATTTTGAAACTGTTGTACTCAACTTTACTCTAATTTATACTTCTAATACACTACTTTATTCTTAAACTTACAATAACAAAAGAAAATGATTTATACTTTACAACATTTATTTGACATCTATTGTTTCGTGTCACTCTACAGGAAGCTAATAATCACCTTTTACAATTCAGTATAGTGATATATACGTATTAAATGAGCCAAACGTATATAAAGTACATATACCATTTAAATGCATGTTACTGTAACAGCGATAATAAAAAATGTTTTTTATAAAATGTCAACAAAAAACTCTTACACAAGGTCAACGATTTCAGAACTTACAGTAACAGTTATTTTAACAAATAACAAAATCCTTTAACAACCATTTATTCAGCAATTATTTCTTGTAAAGTTGCTCTTGATGTTTTTAATACTTTGTGAATGGTTAGTAAATACTGTGTAGTTCAACTATAAACATTATTTGGATTATAAATTTGCAACAGATATTTATAAACCTTCACAATTGCTCAATAAGTGGTTTATACAGCATGTCATTGTTTTCCATTTATTAATGATGGTTATTATAAAGTTTTACCAAGATATTGTTTTATAATCATTATTTAAATCACTATTAACTCATATTTTAAGTGATAACTTTGAGGTCTTACATGGAAAAGGAAGAAAGCCAAGTACCTGACAGGGTTATTCTGCATGATGAGTACTTAAATGTGATACTTTAACTGCATTTTACTGATAATATTTTTATATATTTTATTTCTCAAATAGAGTTTTGGATGCAGGGATTTTACACGCACATTCTACTGTGTGGTATTTCTCATTTCAACTAAGTAGAAAAATTGAATGAATGAGTTCAATGAACCCTATTTTATTCATTTATCTTTTACTTATCTGAGAATCATGTTGTTGGAAGGGAAAGAGAATGACTAAATACCTCACTTTCATAAATTTACAAGCTCATGTATACTACATGTTACTTTCATTGTCAGACATTATAAAACTAGGTCCATCTGCTCTGTTCTTTAACCTTCAGTCTGTTACTCACAGAAACTTCTGTGCAAATTGAACTAGGCCAATAGGATTCTTCCTGCCTCGTCTGTCGCGCTTGCAAATTTTAAATGACAATCTGCTGTGCAAGCAGTCCTCGATATTTGGGATTCATGGTATTGACAGAAGCCACATGAGTGGGCCATCAAAATTACCATGCAATAGAAACTAGGTGTTTATGTGCTTTTTTGACTGTGTAAAGCATTACAAATGGAGAGTCCAGATGATCACTTAAAAGCATAATGACTTTAATGGCACTTGAAATCAGCTCCACCCAAACGCTGGCTCATTTTATTTTTTTCCAAGTCTGTCATACAGTATCTGCTCGCCAATCCACATTTTATGTAACTGCAATACCCCTAATTTGGCAGCTTGGGACTTAGATTCAGAATTTAACAGACACTGTAGGAGGTTGACCAGAAAGTTAGCTTCACATACTGGTGTGCAGTAAATTAGCCCTGACTTTGCCCTGTAGGAGAGGAAACCATGCCAGGAGAGATAACAACCCACACGTCTGTGCAGTAACAACGACTCAGTGAGACGCTTCCGCTGTTTTTTTGTTGTTGTCACAGACTCTTCATGTACTAAGGTTATTGGTTTGATGCCCAAAGTGTGAACAGGGTCAAGTGTTAGTATAGGTGCAAGCCAGTTAGCCAGTAGTAGCTCTTTTGACCATGATTTGATTTTTTTTTATAAACGAGACGAATTAAAAGAAAAACATGCAAAAATGTGTTAAGAGCTGGCTGAGGGGTTAATAGTTATCTGATCTGTTGGTGGGATGCAACATAGAAAAGGAAAGAAAAGGTAAAGGAAACAGCAAATCCAAGCAGAGAATCTACTTTACAGTATTAATATCAAAGAATGGTGGTAGACATGTAAACTTTAGACATCAAGCTGAAAAGGACAAAACACATCCAGCCCAAAAAGAGAGTTTACGAGTAAAGAGCAAAAAGAAAATGTCCATCACTTTCAAAAAAAGGACAAGAAATGTAAGAAAATCAAAGAAGATAAAAATTGGAGGAGAAAGGGTAAGTTTGGATTCCCTTGTCATGCAAATCAGTTTGGCATCGGGGGGAAAAAATACCTTCGTCGTCCGTGCGGTCATTATCACCTAAATCATCAGTGTGTTTCTTTGTAAGGGGACCTATAGGACCAAGAAGGAGAAGATGGAGGAAAACAGGGTGATCAAGAACACACACAGCTTTCAAAAGATGCTCTCAAAAGATAAAGAAGTATGTCAATAATTACTGTTTCTGCAGCCCCTTTTTTTAAAAAATCTTCACACTGAGAAGGACACCGGGTAAACATTACCACAGTGTCCACTTCACATGTTTACAGTAGAAATTTACTGTGTTTGAGTTGATTTAAGAAAGCTAAGGAGCAAGAAAAGAGGGACTTTAAAAAAAAGAGGCGAAAAAATATTAGATCTCTCTGTTGAAGATGAAGACTTAACTGAGGACGAACCTCTTAGGATCAAAAGACATAAACCTCTTTGAATCAGTGCATACAGTAGCATCAATAATACATATCAAAGACATTATGTTAACATTTTGAAATGATCACTGTAGCAGAGAAAAAAGGCTGACGCTGTAAAAGGAAGCAGCATTTTAAAAGCAGAGCACTTAACAGAAGCATGTGACAAACTCCCCCTGTTATGTGTTGACATGAACAGACTGCAGAACAGACAGATCAATTCCTATTATGCCTCCTTGTTGCAGTACATACAGTGACCATCACTATCAAATGATGGACAGGGAATAAAGGAATAGTTCAACATTTTGGAAAACATGCTTTTAAGCTTAAGAGAAAAAATACCACTCTCGTTTGTGCATGGTAAATATAGGGCTACTGCTGGTCAGCTTAGCTTAGCATAAAAAAACTGGTAACAAGGAAAACAGCTAGCCAATGACAGGACTCAAAGAAATCACTGCACCCAAGATATAATAAGTTAATTATTGAGCTTTGGGGGTGCTGGTAGGTGGATTTAGCTTCCTTTGGAAAGAACCAAGCTAGCGGTTTCCCCCTAATCAGCTGCTGGATGGAGCCATATTTGGCATACAGACCTGTGAGTGATTGCTTCTCAAATGAGTGTATTTCCCAAAATGTTAAACTATTTCTTCATCCACTATGATTTTCTTGTCAAGGCAAAAACAATTGAACCTGAGACAGGTTAACAGCATTTAAGTACCTGTGTGGAATCGTTTGACAGGGGAAGTGGTCTCCTGCTTCTTTATCAGAACTATCACACTGACATTTTAATACAACTCCCTTGTACATCCAAAGACATAAACACATGCTAGCTGAAACAAAAGTAACAAAGACACACACACACACACACACACACACACACACACACATATAACACACACAGATAGAGGTGCTACATACCAGATCTGAAACATGCAGTATTGCAAGTAAAGATGAATGCTAGCAGGGTGCATGCTACACACACACACCCACACACACAGGTTTGCACAGCTATCCTTGTTAGGACTTTACATTGACTTCCATTCATTTGTACAGCCTGACCCTAACATCAGCCTCACCTCAATTCCTAGCTTACCCCTAAACTTAATCAGGACCTCAGACATCAAGTTTTGTCGCATCAGGACTGGTCTTTGGTCCCCATGAGGACTATTGGTCTTGACATGGTCAGTATTTATGCCAGAAACAGTCCCCAATAGGTAACGCAAATGCAAAAACAGACACACACATACGACACACAGGCCTTCAACAGTCCATCTACTGATCTGCTGATGAGGAAAGGACCACTCCAATCCTCTTTTTCCTTTATAAGCTGCAGCACTAAATAGCAAGGAGATGAATGCAAATCTGTTTTAATTCTTGATGTTGAAAAAAGTCAACTACATATCTGTTAGTGGAATAGAAAATAGGAGATGAATCACTTGAAAGGTTCAATGTACTCTCAGCCAGTAGGCTCATGTTGATGAGTAATAATTCCTCTATCATCCACCATCCTGGTTTATTTCAAGACCGACCATTTCTCTCCGCTGACTTTAAAAAGAAATCCGGCTCCCTGCGTATCACTCTGTCCTACAGCAGTCTCCCAGCTCTCTCTTGTGAATTTGACAAGGCAATTTGATAAGCAAGAGCTGACTTGTGCTTTCTATGTGCTGACTAAGCGTCAAGACACGAGAATCATTTCTTTCAAAACGTGAAACGTCTAAGAATCACTGGGCATCTGCTGCCTGGGGACGTGTTACCTGTTTATAGGGTATACTGAGACATCAGTGTCAAAGCAATACGTAAAGGCTGTTAATGGATAGAAGGGCTCTGTAAAGATAAGATTAAAGAAGTTGATGTAATGTATTTAAAAACATCAGCATCCAGATTCTACTTGATAGAAGAGAGAGCAGTTATAAATAGAATATTATACATGTATAAAATAAAATGATGCAGTGTTAGCCTACATTGGATACTTTTGTCCTATCATAACAATATTATTCTGTGTATGACTTATTTTTTAATTATTACTAAATATGAATTTATTGACAAATCTTTCTTGTCAGAAGATATACTTGTTGTAGTTTAGAAACTTCATTGTGATTTTTCTTAATTACATTTTTTATTCTAATTATTGGCCTTGGCCTATCTGTAATATGATCTCTTGAAGAAACGTGTTTCATACTCTGCCAATGTCTAAATGCCTATATGTTGTTTTTTGACCTATTTTCTTATTGAAAACAACTCAAAAGTAACTCTATGATAGCCCGAGGGAATATCGTACAATCATTTCTGACCACCATGTATTTTGACTCCGAACCACAGTGCTTCAGCGTGACCTTACAGCCTGTTCTTGATACTGCACACACACTGCATTTAATGCAAACTGAAGTGGGCTGGTTTTAAGAATGTCAGGGGACATGGCTCTGCTCGCTAACAGTATGTAGAGTAGCACAAGGAGACAAAACTATCTTCCTGAGGTCGGGAGGGGAAACCTGTGTGTGCTCACTTTGGTCAGAAATTCAACATGAGTTGACAGTGGTGTGGAGAGGATGTCTAACTCAAGTTTAAATCCCCAAAACTAGCATTTAGAGTCGTTAAATGAAGACTAATTAAATTCACATTTACCCTGGTGTTAAGGGCTGCAACAAGAATGATCACTCCAATAACTATAACTATAACTATAACAATAACAATAACAATAACAACGTTTGCATCCACACTGATGAACAATAACGTCCTGCATATGGTGACGCCAAGCACACAATGTGCACTTCAGCTGTGTTGGCAGCTAGAAAAATGCATATTGATGACCTACAGAGAAACACCTTCCTCCCCAAAAAACCCAGGAGAATGAGGCTTTTACAAAATTCTTCAAAGATGAGAGGAGTTAGGAGAATCCAAAACTCTGTTAGGAAGTTGTTGTCTTCTGATGACTAATTCTATTCATACTTTTGAACCAGACGCCATCAAATATCCTGTCAGTCAAAGACAAAACAAACTTGAAAGACACGCTCAGCACCCAGGATCATTTGGCAGTATGTCTTGTGTAAAATGAATGGTTTTATGTGCAGTTTGCAGCCTAATACACGTCATAAAAGAATTTAACAAACTTTATTTAGCTTTTGTATTGTATAACTGGGACACTGTTATTAGAGTAGATCATTTAAGAAGTGTTTCCTAAATGTCTAAACTTAAACGCTGAGTAGTCCCTTAAGTAAAATACTAACAACTACAAAAATATTGGGTCAATGCACTGCAGCATTAAAATTCAGGCTGAACCAGGGCCAAAACAGCAAACAAAAGAACCAAAATCAAAAAGAGATTCAGAAGTATCTTATTTATCCGTCATCCCGTGGGCTAGGCATTTCAAAAGTAAAACATTCTGAAAACCACGAACTAACTTTCATCCAAACACAGTAAACAGATCTTATTCAACACAATGTGTTATATAATGAAACACTTTGTAAACCACTGCCTTTGTAAAATAAATACAAAGAAATAAAAAGTTTGACGGAGTGAGCTGTGAGCAACTTGAAATCCTGCGAGAATCAAAGAGGATGTGATTGATGTGGCCGCTCGCTGGACTGCACATGTGCTGCTATTACAGTGGCATGTTGTTTGACTGAGGGTTAGTGGGGATCAGAGCAGACAAGACAGCTGCATGACAGCTCCTATCACACACACACACACACACACAGACAGACACACACACACACACACTTTCGCCCACTCATGAATACACACACATTCAGAGAGAGAGATATCACACAGCAATCAGGTGTCAATTCTAAACTGCCCAGTGACAAGGAGGCCCCGACACTGACCTGGACTCCCACACCTGCCACTGTGAGCATATGTGTGTGTTTCCATGTGTGTGTGTGTGTGTGTGTGTGTGTGATTGTGTGTGTGTGTGCGTGTGGGTGGGTGGAACAAGCACCAACACTGGTGAGGTCTCAGCTGGCATCAGCTCTGATCAGTGATTAGGAACCTCAGACTTTTTCATTTCTTTCCATCTGACTGTGTGTCTGTTACCACTCTGTACTTTTATTTGTATCTTCTCTGCCTCACAATCTACTCTAACTTCTTTTTTTCTTCAATTTCCATCACTCCATTCCTTTGTTTCCATCACATTGATTTCCATCTCAGGGTTTCATGAAAACGTCGGAATGATTTCACCCATCCACCCTTTCTTTCCGTTGTTATTATGTAAAGTGTGTTGTGCATTATAAACTTAACTAAAAGTTATGTGAGTTAGTTCTCATAACACCAGGCCCACTTTCGAGCACCTGATGGTCCTCATCAGTGGTTGAAATGTGCTCAAGTGTCATCCCGTTACCTAGGCTACATACTGAACTTTGGTCATGTGATAACAGCTGGTCGGGGAGATGGTCACCTCTGTCTCTGGTGTCAGATGTGAATGTCCTCTTTTGATCTTCCTCTGGCCTTCCACTGACTCCTGGTCGATGACTTTGAGACCTACTGTGAGAAGCTTTGGTCACACCATCCATGTCAGATGCTCATTCAGGCTAAAGCCAATGAGATATGTTAGAATTATTTTGTCAAAATTTCTATTTCCAAGAGTGAGCTTTCATGCTCAAATTACTACAAGCACTATAAAAAAAGAACAAGACCATCAAAGACGCAAGGTCAGATTTGGAGGTAAATCTAATTGGTTCATGTCATCAAACAGAAAAAGAGTTTTTCTTTCTAAACCAACAAAAGCTAAAAACCTGAACAGATTCTGGCATCTGAAGACAGAAGGAGTAAAAAGCCTAATGGAAATGTGGTTTTGACTGGACATAGGGAAACAGTTACTACTACTTTTTAGTATTTTTAAGAACACTGAGGATTCTGTTAATCAAATTTAATATTTCAAAGATACACTTAGTGGCCACAATATTTAAGTAATCTAATGCAATCCAATACAGCAGCTCTGCCATGGCATCATATTATATTGAGAAGTGCTTCAAATTGTATTTGTCAATTATTTACATGATGGGGCAGAATATTAGAAATGGCTCAGTACAACACATCATTGTGACCTCAGTGCTCAAATATCTAATTAAATCAACACCAATATGCAACTCATCCTCATGCCTGAACGACTATATAATAGATCGACTGCCAGTGACTCCCAAAAGACATTCATCACCTTCCCCAAAACAACACGACTACAGCGTACCAGTGACAGTACTGGTCTTTAGTCGTACCATCGCAGTTTGGTTAGGTTTAGGAAAAGTTCATGGTTTGGGTTAAAATAACTGGGGTAATTATGTAACTTCTGTTTTGTTATTTATGTGATGTCACTTTACTGCATAAGAAAGTTAAAATAACTCATCATTGACTTTTGGTTGCACGCTGGCCATGAACAGCAGCCTCCTAGATGAAAGTCCCGCGCTTACTGTCGACCTCAACCTCCTCCCTATGGACTTTATCGCTGTTTATACTACTTTAACTGACTTCCTCCTTTGCTGCTCTAAATATATATTTTTTTCTTCAACTCACAATTGTATTTAAAGCTTTAATAGGTTCTTAATTGTATGTCTGTTTATTGCTCTTTAGATTTGTTACTACTGTTTTGCATGTTAAGCACTTTGTAAACATTGTTTTTAGAAAAGTGCTGTACAAATAAAGTTATTATTATTGAGGTATTAATCTCCCATGGGACATAAAAGACTGGTAATAGTGGCAGCTCATGGTTGGTGCGGCATCAAACTTCTTTCTACTGAAGCAGCCATGTTCCCAGACCTCTGCAGCTAGCTTGGCGAGTGTGTTATTAACAAAAGGAGTGACTGGTACAAATTTGCTGTCGAAGCCTTGAAGAACCACAAACAGCACATGTAACCACTTTTTTCCTCTCTGTGATTTCTGTCCGTCATTCAGCACAGCCAATATTACATTTTGATTTTCAGTCTCTCAATCTATAATCTGCTGCACTCTCTGGATTTCGTTGTTTTGTAAAGTTTGTTGTTTTCTCTCCATCTGTCTCCCTCTTCTGCCCTCATACCTTCCTCTCTCCACCATCAGCATTGATTTGGGACTGATGAAGAGGAGTTTCACGCTCTCAGACATTGCAACAATCCATGACTCAAAAAAAGCCAGCTGGGAATCAAGGATAACACACACCCACACACACACAGGATAATACACACACACACTGACTCAACCCTCAGGCTTTCCCCCTCTCTTGGATGAGGTAATTATCGCGAGGAGAGTCTGTGCATCGATCGCACATTCAGCACAAGAGCTATCCATACATACATATTGCTCTCTGTACGCATTAGTCAAGGTCCGCACCGGCATAGAAACACCGCGGCTTAATCAATCACCAATGCACATTAAAAAAAGGGGATCTAACAGAGCGCACGGCTCAATGAGCCAAATAGGTAATCTACTACTGACCTTGGATAAAATCCCTACAGGCTGTAAACTATAAATACAGAATCCATTCCCCAAGGTAAAACTGGGAGTCTAATGCACTTCAGCAAAGCCTCTGATGAGAGGAATTAACAGAGGCTGTGAGCGTGAGTAAGCACAGGAACACTGCTTTATGTGATGTGTGATGATGGGGCTCACCTCTTAAAACATAGGTCACAGAAGAGTCTAATAAAGACATACACATATGGTGTGTGTATGGAGTTATCGAGTGAGAAAAAGGTATAACTCAATATTTGCACCGTAGACTCTGTGGTCTTTTCTTCTTTGTCTTCTGCAGTCGCTTGTGTTCTATCTGACCATCTCTCCACTCTGTTCTCATACTGTGCATCCCGCCCACACCAGTAAAGCCTGAATGAGACTGATCAAGTGTTTCATTCTCCGACGCGCTTCAACAATCAGCGGCACATCCACGTAATAGCACTGTAAACAGACATGAATGCATTTTAATGGATTTTGAACAGAACACAATTAATTTGCCTCAGACATTCAGCAGCGCTCCTCCTCAATGTCTTTTCATCAGTTCTCACTCACTTTCAGATTAGTTGTGCAGTGCAGAAATAATAGTTTGGCCGATCGTATGCAGATGTGGACAGCAGACTGAAACGGATCAGGCGAAGTAAGGGAACGTGGAGAGTGGAACACGGAGCATTACACAAAACAGCAAGAACAAAAATAATATGACCAATGATGGAATGTAACTAAGTACATTTACTAAGTACTGTCCTAAGTACAACTTTGAGGTGCTTTACTCAAACAATTTTCATTTTTGACTACTTTATACGTCCTGTTCACTGCATTTCAGACGCTAATATTGTACTTCTTACTCCACTACTTTTATTTGATGACTTCAGTTACGAGGAACTTTGCAGATTGCTGCATTAGAGCCAAAGCAGTACCGCTGTCAATTTTTTTTTATCAGCAACGAGATAATACAAACACCGAAAACACTCCGAAAACAAGAAAAATGCCGAATAACAGTCTAACCATAGCTTACAGTATGTACATACATGTAAATATGTGAGCCAGGGCTGAAAGGATTACTTGTGTAAATCGAATAATTTGATTATGAACAAGAAGAAAACTCTGTACAGTGTAACTTTTCTAAAGCGGAACTGGCCTACCACAATAGCACAACAGGGTAACGTTACACGTTAATTACAAAATGACCAATATTTAAATTGCAAACTATTTGGCAGGGAAACATCTAAAAAGTACAGTTATTTCAGGCTAACAAGGCCCCTGTGTGAATGAATGGGGAGAGAGCCATAGCCTCACTTTCAATGTTCACAGGGACAAAAAACTGCACGAGTAGAAACACCGGTCAAGTCTGATTAAAAATAAATAAAATAAATAAAATAAAAAAAGTTTAAAAAGTTTGGGACTTTGCCCTTAAGGTTAAAAATGATTTTCTCCCACAGGTTATACCTCCACTTCTTATGCACACGGTTTTATACCACCAGCTTCTTTTACGGCTCAATCCAGAGTGCTGTGACATGAGCTGTCAGCTCACCCCACCAGAGCACCTGAACAAGCGTGACTTTAATGTGTAATGTCTGAATAACCTCACCTCTCTTGTTAATCCTTTGCATTAGCATGATATCCTTCTCATGCCTATTAGAAGTCCATCTGCAGCCGCACCAAATTGGTTGAAACTGCTGTGAATCTCAACTGTGCTCTCGTGTCAGTGCAACAACATGATTGGCTGATATGTTGCCCAGTTCGGCTATGACAAAGCAGGTGATTGGCTTTCAGGAGGAAGGGGTGTCACTGAACAGCCATCAACGTTGTTACAGACTTTTCGTCTCTCATACTGCCTTTATGTTCTCATCTCTGTTGAGGGTTGTACTAATCGGGCAGGATGTACAGATCAGGTGTCTTTAACAAATCAATATGTTGTCATGTAATACAGTTCTGACCACTCTTTCCACTCGTTTGGTTATAAGTAGTCATAAGTAGGCAAGTGCTCTACTCTCTGTCAACCCTGATATGTAAAATTGACTATGAAAACCATTTTAGGAAGGCTGCTGAAAATGTCTGGCCCATCTACATTTCATGGTTTTAAAAATCTAGCCCGATTGAATTAATAACTGAATAGCGAAAATGTGTCTCCTGGAAGACATTAGTGGATCTGCACTCATTTGTACATACTGAAAGTGGCAGAAAAAGATCTGGAAAATAATGAAAAAAGACAGATTGTGTGAGGAGTTCAAATCTTGCCTTCATTCTCACTTCCCCACACCAATCACTGCGCAAAGTGCTCGCTGGATTGTCTGTTTATAATTAATTGTGACATTAGAAACATCAGAAAAAGCCTCAGTGAGGAGGTGTGGGTGGAAGATGGGCATTTAAAAGTGATAATGCATCACTACCATCTACTACCAACAGTCAACACATCGTTGAACCAATCAGAATATTTCCCTTACCTTGATCAAGCGTTGTCAGCTTAAAGAATGTAAAGTAGCACTTAAACATTTTTTTATTTTCCTGCATTCCTCAGTTTCCTCAGATCGTGTGCTGGTATTCCACCTGCATTTCATGTTTACAGCTGTTTATTGTTCTTAAGCCTTTCTGAAATTGATACTTTACATATAAGAGCAATAAAAGAGGCCTCTGTGAAACCATCTATCTAAACAGTTAGCGCATTTCAAGAACTGAATAATGCTGCCATTTATCCAGATGACGGTGGAACACAATATGTATGAGGTGTCTTGGAAATGACTAAAATATGTCACGTAAATGGAAAAATGTGTCCTTACATCGATCATAAGATTATGCAATCCTAAATGGGAGTGTGTGTTGGGGGGGAAACTGATGCATTAATATTCCAGATCAGCATCAGGCTCTTATGCCTTCAGCATATGAAGTAAGATTACACAGAAGAGGCACAGATAGGACTGAGATTTATTTCATGAGAATCCTCTCCAGAAGCAGAACAAACCTAAACCTTAAAAAATAGTTTTATAAATGAGTTTTCTGATGATCATTTGTCCATGAAGTATCATAAAAGTAATGTTGATGTTATCAGGGAGCCTGCCAGACTAAATAAATGCTGCTCTCTGTTTCTGTTTGTGTGGATGTGCATGGCTGTGTAGTTGCAGGCGGGCGACCTGAGGCCTCATTTATAAAAATGTTCTAAGATTTATACTTGAACTTAAGGTCATTTCAGATGGTATGCACGCGTTGATTCATTAGACCCTAAGCAAATAAAAAACATTGCTTAAGCCAGGCTACAATCTCCACTACCATCGTGTGATCTCATCTTCCAAAACGTTTGATTAACAGAGGCTGTGAGCGGTGAGAATTGGATTCTTAACCTGCCTTGTGATTTGCCCTCGTTTAATGTCAGCACAAATTAGTTTTTTGTCAGGAACAGAGAGGGACCAACAGAGGAAAATCAAACGTTCTGGAAGATGAGATCACACGATGGTAGTGGAGACTGTAGTCTGGCAGCATACATTATTTTAGTAGTGGGTTAACAAACAAAGCCAAACACTCAGAAAATCTATCTTCAATCTATTTCATAAATGAGGCCCCTGGTCTCAAACGCAACATATGGGAAAAAGTGATGAAATAATGAAGAAAAACACTTGCATCAAACAAATCCATACACTCAGTGGTGGGTCAATCATCCATGACTGTACACTGCACTGGGAAAGTAACCAGATGATTGATGAGATCCTTCTGCATTACCAATGTTAATTTATTTTTAAATATACACTAATAGATAAGAAACCCTTTGATGAACCTAAGCTAACACATAAACCCTATTAAACATATTTTATTCTACGTCTGTATGGACACATTAGAATGAATACATTAAACATAAAAAAACTGCCATTAACCAGTAGATTTAGCTGTTTAGTCATTTTCATGTCATCACGCCTGACAGATAGCTAAGGTAAGAAAATGTCCTTGTTTTTTATCAGTTGTCTCACTCACACTCTTTATCACACTTTCACAATAAAAAAGTGCAATACAGTTATTATGCTTCCATGTTGAAGTTTAGCAGCAATGATCATGCTGCAGAAAAAATAATTGTACTTTGTTGGCTCAAAAAAAAACATTAAAGATCCCATATTATGTTAATGTTCATGTTTCATGTTTCATGTTCATGTTTTAATTATCTACAGTAAGGGACATTTAAACAGAATCTGGACAGTAATTATAGTTTAGTAGAATTGTATCTATCAAAACAATTCAGTAATTTTTAAGGGACAATAATAGTTGGCCCACTTGAGTGGTTAAATAAAATGATGGGAAACACTTGGCACTCGTTACCAGTTTATATTGGTGGTGGCTGTTAAACACAAACAAACAAACAGGTGGAAACTCGTTAGCCAATAACTTTAAACCTACAAAAACCAATGGAGCAACAGGCTCCATGCAAACAGAACATCTGCCGCTGTGAATTCATAAATGCCAAGTCTCAAAAATAGTCAATAACATTCTCTTTTTCTGAAGTATCCTGAAATATATAACTGCAAACACAAACAACGAACGGCCAAGCCATCTGAGACACGATGCGTCTGAGATCTGAGAGCTCCCGAGCCCACTCTCATGTCCCTCTCACCTTGCATCGTACCCACGGTACACTTCCTCTATCCATTTCATCTACACTTCCCATTGTCCTCCTACTCTTACCTTGTGCTAATAATTGTATTCCTCCGTTCCTCCATTGTTCTCTCTCCCTCTACTGCTTGCTGACAAAACAAACACCCACACTGTCAATGACAGTGAGTCAATTCAAAGCAGCAAAAGGCCTGCAAGGGGAGGACAAGATGTGTGACTAGTACAAACAAGGGGCCTTTGCTTTTTTTTTTTGGTAGTTTTTCCACATACATTCATCCACTAAGAAAACCTGCTGCATCAGGCACGTAGACAAGATTTTCCCTCCAGTCAAGGCCCTGACTTATGAAAGAGGAGACGAGCAGCAGAAATCTTGGCTAAGGTCTTACATAGTGGGATATTAGTCAAATGTCCTTCACAGTAAGATGTGAGTGTGGGAGCATTAGGCTTTAGTAAAACATCAAAGCAGCAGATCAAACGGAAAGCACATCATGTACTGTAATGACTTTACTAGCATTAAAGGGCAATTCCACTTCCACTTGATTTTAAGGAGTTGTTTCCAGTTTTCCATTTTAAAATTGGGTAAAAAAAATCCTGCCATGATGGCCTCCAGTCACTCAGTGAACAGCAGGAGCTGGAGATCAAACTGCCAACCCTGCAATTAGTGGATGTCCTGCTTTGTCTCTTGATTCTCAAATCAGGTGAGGCAAAACACCTTCTTGTATGGGACGAAAGCAGGAAGTCTTGTTGAAGCAGAACAGTAGGGATGCAACTAATGATCATTTTGACTTTTCAGTCAGTTATTCAGTTGATCATTTTCTCCATTATAAAATGTTGGAAAATGGTGAAAAATGTTGATCAGTGTTTCTCAAAGCCCAGTATGATGTCCTCAAATGCCTTTTTTGTCAACGACCCAAAGATATTCAGTGTACTGTCATAGAGGAGGAAAGAAACCAGAAAATATTCACGATTAAGAAGCTGGACTCTGAGAACTTTGACACTGAAACAGCCAGATTACTTTACTGTGCATTATCTGTAAGCTAGCAGGCAATGGCACGCACTGAGGGACGGCTCTGGATCACAACAGAATCTGATGTGACTCCGGGTGTTTATTCTTCCAGGAGGTCTGGCTCTCCTCTCTCCTCCAGAGCTGGCAGGCTCTTAGCTGTACTGCCCCCCCTTTCAAGTTTTTGCTCAAAGTAGTTTATTTTCCACTGCGCAAATTTTGCATGGTTCGCGTCACATCAGTCATGTTGATTTGTGTCTTTGCACAGTCTTTGGTTTTAATTTAAACGTGAAAAATTCCCTTCACTTTCTGTGGGAAAACACCATAAGCTCAACCAATTCAGGATTTTCCTTTGAAGAACCAGTCTTAACCATTCTACCTTTTCTATTTCACAATTAAAGCAGTATTTCTCCAGTTGAGAAGTTGTAGTCTGGAAAATATATAACAAAGAGTCGAGGTTTGTCAGAAACACACTGCAGGCACCCATTATGTTACTGACTTTGTCAAGACTTGACTCAACTCACCACCAGTCATAGTTGGGGGCTGAACCTCGGCCAAAGCGGTTCAGTAGTCACTGATCAGTCTCTCCTAATATATCTCAGGATGTGTCAGGACTGCATGTCTCACATCTAAAGAGACAAGTTTTTTTTTTTCTTGTTGTTGTTAAGTGACTCATTTTGACCAACACTGTCAGCTAATAGGCCAGTGGCCAGTCCATTTATCAAGGAGTCAAGCTGTTTTTGAACCGAGCCTTCTCTCCTCATGCAGTGAGACTTGTCAGCTCTGCTCTGTGTTTGCCCACTGCTCTGTGAAATATGGCATGACAGGAACTGCAGAGGTTTTAAACCCGAGTTTGTGACCCTACTTACACAAGAAAGAAATATGGATTTTGACTTCAGGCTTTGAGGCAAGACTCAGCAGAATGTTTGTGTTACTCCATATAAGGAATGGCTCCACTGGCAGTATGCATTGAATTTATGCATGATTTGAAGCTCCAGTAATATGTATATTACAGCTCCTGCTTCATTTTTAATGATGCAGATAAGAAAATGCTCCAGTTAATCTTCAGATAACTCTGTGTTTTGGAATACTGCATGCTTTGCACTACAAAGTTATGTCTCTACTTGTAAAGTCTATCATTTTACTGTACTCAAGAGGCTGACATTTGAGTGCTTTTACTGGAAATCCAAGGTAGTGAAGTGAAAAAATCTCAGGGATTATCATACTATCAAAGCATATCAAAAGCGCCCTGTAATCCAGGTTCAGTGATAAAATGCCAATGCAATGAAGAGCGCTTCCTCCCTGGCTTCAGCTGCTGAGCTGCTGAGCTCCTGACAGCTCGAGCAGAGGAGGCCATCACAGTGGCCAGGAGCAGGGGTTGATGTTTTCACGTGTACTTCTGCTCTATTTTTGTCACATGAAGTGGAAAGTCAATGAAACAGACTGAATAAATGCGTAGTATCATGACATCTTGGTAGGTGATGGAGTAAAAAGGAGCAATTTGTGGCTGTAAAATAATCAGGTTAGAAAAAGAAAAAAGAATAGTCAGTGAAATAAATATCCACCTCATTGAACACAAGTCATGTTCTTTTCTATTTCTTCTAATTCACTTTTAAATAATTGGCTGCTTGTAGGTTTAAGTGTTTAAACGATATCTAATAACATTTAACCTGTTTGTTACAGTGACACAGACTACTCAGTGCACCTAAAACAAATTTAAAAAACACTTATATCTTAATTTTTTTGCTTAAACTTATCGTTCTTAAGTAAATACTGATTGCACGTGTAATGACTGTAGAAAAGGACATCATCGACGTATAGATTGGTTCCCTGTAAGTCTTGCATTCACTACGATATGCTGTCTGCCACCGGGCTGGATTTTTCCCAGATACACAAAAGTTGAATTAAAGCACAAAGATAGTGTGTCTGCCATTGCACAACCAAAACAAGAAAAGGCATTGTTTTCCCTGATCACAATCCCCAGATAACAGTGGAACAACTAGAGTAACTGTGGAAATTATACACCGCAAAAGAAAAAGATCCCCGCTGATGGAGGAGGCAAATATGGTGAAGAGGGAGAGTGAGGTAAAACAAGCGTGAACGGGCGGGCTTCACGCAATGCAGATCGCCGGTGTTGTGTCAAAGTCTGTTTCCCCTTTGATAGGAGTCCTCTTACCACTGAGACTTGAGACAGTCAAAGGCAGCATTCTGTCGACTAGATCATTAAGTGACAAAACCAGCCTACTACTGTCTGCATTACTACTGTCAGGATTTCTGGGTTCAAATTGGATTCTTACGGTTGTATTTCGCTTTGGGTTGCTAGCGGTAGCTATGTTGCTAATGCTGTCTTTGCTACAGCTGCATCGCAGTAATACCACAGGGAAACGCAAGGAGGGGGGATTTGAAAAAGTGTTTCCGCTTTAAGTAATTTTAATTCAATTATCTTGCCACCTTGGGGATATTTTGTAAAATAAGTCTATAAAAATGCAATGCTTTGACTTTACTAAAACAACACTCATTTAGGATGTGATTTTACCTTTTTTAATACAATCGGAAATCCAATTATCCAAAAATGTTCTGTGTTCGTGACAGTGTAGTTATGTGATTAGTCTGCATGTTAATGGTAGTAAACTAATCAGTGACATGCTCATTGCTTTTCAGAAAAAAAGATTGAGACTTCCTGCTGCAAGTATATGCTGCAAATATCCTGTGGGGGTTGAGTGCTGCCTCTTCAGAATCCCCTGTAGATAGAACTGCGTCTGTTGTATTTTCTTGGAACCATTATTTTTTCAAATTGTGTTTCCTTTCTTAGACATTGTGCAGTGACAGTGACATAAATGGTGAAGCGGGATGAGATTTAGTACACACACACATTGCATGTACTTTGGCCCGCTGAGCAACCACAACAGCCAGAAGCCACATTTTCGTGAAAATCAGCATCTTCCAAACTGCTTTTCCCCCGCTGTGTGTACATGACGTAAAGGAGATCTTAAAAAGGAAGCCCTGGGCTTCACGGTGACAAAACTAATTAGTGTAAAAGCCACGTACATGCAGTTGCACGGGAATGAATCCCAGCTCATTTTCTGCTGTCATAGCTTTCCTTTGGTGTCTGCCTTGACACTATAACATCAGTGAAAGATGTAGTAAAACATTTAAAGGGGGCAGACCACCCTGCTCTCATTTAGGTAACTAAAGATGTGTCTTTAAAGGGGAATACAAGTCAGTCCAGAAATCATAAATAATGTGTGGATTGATTTTGAAGGCCAATGACTGATTCTTATATTTTAGACTGGTATTAAATTCCTTGCTGTTAAATTTGACTATCTGGATTCCATAAATACCCACAAAGTACTCCCTCAAGATTTATTCTGGGAGCGAAGTCAGGCCTCAGCATTGACTTTAACATATAATTTAATCATGGTAAAGTTGCCAAAAGAAGATGCTAAATTTTTTTGCAAGTATTCAATCATCATCAGAAAGACCTTGTCAGTATGTTGAATGTGAACATACTCTCCTGTCGGCATTGTTTATTTTTCACATGTTAAATATAAAAATTTTAAAAAAGACATTGGAAAAGGCAAAATTATGTTCCACACACACACTCAGTCATGAATTTTCTCCACACACAGTCACTGATGCATACCATCACATTAAACATATAGGAGTGTGTGTCACACTGTGATAACAACTTGTGTGTGTGGTTGAGTCCCATTCAGCACAAGTCTGTCACAAATAGAAACAGTGCTGGCGTCTTCATGAATATTAAATGTCACTAAATGTCACAAGCATGGTTGACTTTCAAACATCTTAAGGTATATTTGTGTGTGGGAGAGTGTGTTGTCACTGTGAGTGTGTGTGTTTGATTGGAGAAGCTCCCCATGGGTCCTGAGGAGGCAAAAACATCAATGAAGACTGTGATGGTGAGGAGCTCATTAGTCACAAGAGAGGTCTACAGTGTGGTGAAGAAAGGCACGCTGTTGAATTATTTACACAACCAAACCATACAGTATGCTGACCCCAGCCAAACTCAGCCTACAGTGGATGGATTTTAAAAAAACGCAACCAGGTTTTGGAAAGCATGCCTCATTGAGTGAGGAGAAGAGACACTAAAACATCCATGTGAGATCGGCTCAGCTTACATTACCATGTGGTTGTCAACCCCATGTCTTCAAAAGTATGTTTTTACAGAAGCTACTAAAATGGTGTTGCCGCCTGGATTGTGTTCACATGAAAAGTGTTCAACCAGAGTTTGTGCTCTGCGTGCTGCATGTGGTCAGGCTATGAAAACTTTGGCATGGTTATGTAAAGATCATGGCTTTATTTAAATATCGAAAAAGTAAAAATCTGTTTTGTGGTTAGTCAGTGTCGACTGTGTTTACAGTATAAGTATTACCAGGGGACTTGATGTGATTTAAAAATCACCATCCTATGTTTGAGCTTTGTGTGGCACGTTTGCACAGGATTCTGAATTTTACACTTATTTACTTACATTTTCTCCTGGATATGATATTAAGGCTCTGTGTAACATTAACTTTCAGAAGGAAAAAATCTATTCTTTAGGAGGCCAAATTAGTCATGAGTTGATTTGCCCACTTTCTACATGTGTAATGGCAGAAACACGCATTTTAAGCTCATTTACTGTAGATCACATAAAAAGATGCTCTGTGGCAGAACATGAATATGACAACCTTTTGTCGCTCCTAACCTTCCCTGTCATCACTCATCTCACAGCACAGCTGCTGACTGCTGTTAAGCAAATTATGAGCCGTGATCTCATTTCTTACTTGTTCAGTTGTCTGACAACAAAAACCGACAAGCCAATTCACACAGGACTGATATCATCACATGACCTCTGTGTTCGGTGAAATGGTTGGTAATATGCACTGAAATCTTTACTTTACAAAGAGCAAATTGATTAAATTTAGATCTGCTTCATGCTTAGTTACTTGGACAAGACAGTGAAGGTGACTGGCAGTGGATCCAGGGGCTGGTTTCTTGCTTTGGGTTTAAAAAAGAATAGAATAGAATATCTGTGCTACTATTGGCACACACATTCACAACAACAGTTTAGGATCACTGTGTTTTAATTGTATTTTAAAAAGGGAGAAAGAAAACAAGTGAATCTTCTATCCGAGTTGTAATTTGCGTTGATCCCGGGGTCTGTAAAACATTTCTCGATCCCCTGATCTAATTGTCCTCACCTCGTCTTCAAGTGAAGTCCCATTTCTAAAAGTAGCCTCATGTAGAAAAGGTCAAGTGTGTCTAATTAGCTGTGTGAGGTTGATGTGACTCTAACTCAACAACACGACTCCGTGGCGCTAATTGCCACCGGCGAATGAAGAGATGCCATATTGACAACTGGAGAGTTAAGGAGACGTGCTGCTATTGGCAACAGAGTGGCCCGTCTCTCCACAGAGCTCTACCTTTTCCAATTATTGACTGAGAATATTCTTCATCCCTGAATTGTCCTGCTTATACATCATTACCAGCAGGGATCAATCACTGATTATTAAATGAAATGTCCATTAAGGCTGAGGGGTATTACCATACCGGGCTGCAGGCCAGAGCCAGAGTGATGCCGGAGGCAGCAGCACAGAGACTGAAGTGAGGCTAAGTCAGGCCATGCTGCCATTTCATATGCAGCCACCGACTGTGAAGCTGAGGCTCTTTTTTCTTTCTTAAAAAGACAGAAATCTCTTGAAGTTTCCTTGACTTGACAGGCACCAGCATGTGTTCTGGGGGAACTCAGGGGCGCGCGCACACACACACACACACACACACACACACACACACACACACACACACAAACAAGCAGCATCTTCCCCCCGTACACGTACGTTCACATGCCCACTACTGTATTTGTACTCAGGTATTTACCTTCAGCCACATTCACCCACAATCACATTTTTCCCTCCTCTCTCTTCTCCTTCTGTCCCTTCATGTGACTCACTCACTCCTTCTTGTAATCCAATCCGTCCCAATCTGTGTCACTCAGTCTCGTTCACTCACTCTGTCCTCTAATCCAATCTCCCCATGAGACATTTAACAGAATACATATTTCTCCCTCATTTAGAAATACATGCATTTGTTTGTTTGATGTGCCCTGGAATAAAAAAATGTGACAATTTTCACATGCCTCTCCATCACTTAGTATTCATCTTCAATGAGTGGAAAAGGTTTTTACCGCAAACTGTCAATTAGAGCATTTTCTGATCCGCCGCCCTTACCGGCTTCAATTCGTCACAAAACAGCCTCAAGGAGAGTCTTGTTTTCCAAAAATAAACTTGAACTGTATATAAAAAAGGAAGACTGTGCGTACCTCGGGCAAACTTCAGACCACGTGTACACACGTTTTCTAGAGAAAGCTGCAGATAGAATGATGAGGTGGACATGGAGGTGTAGGTGTTCAGTAAAATGTCACTCAGAGACGCCCATTGATCCTCCTTCTGGCGTTAAATAATGATGGTCTACAAGTACATGTGTGGGCGCTATAAATATCCAGGTGGAAGGTCGAAATAGCAGCTGTTCTGATGCTGTTGGAGAACCTTGCTAATGTAACATAATAGGTTCTATTGCGCATTTTCTTCTTTGCTGTACTTTATTTTGACAATTTTGAGCGGTGTAGTTTTCTAGTAAGAAAAGTCTCTCCTTTCGTGCCATGGTTTCTAAAGGGTTTCTGGGGAGTCTGTTTAACAGTACAGCTGGCCTGAACGTTGCCATCTAAAATAATGAAATGTGCGAAACTGTGGGAAATTTTTTTAACTGAATGTGAGGACAGCTGAAGAGTAGGAAGGAAAAATGGGTTGAGTGAAGGGTAAAATAGAGAGTGAAGTGAGGCGTCAACTGTGGCTTGTTCACAGCGTGGCGAAGAAGAAACGGAAACCCCGCTGCGGGAGTAAACATGTGATCAGCCTTCAATCAAAAACAGCCCAGTGAGGGGCCGACACTCAAACACACATGTAATTATAGTACATTACCCATTTATGCTCATCATTTCATAATTCAAAATGTTTCTTTTTCTGCATGTGAGCAGGTGAGCATCATTTCTCTGTTCAGACGCTAAACTGAAAGACTGATAGTATTCGCTCTTCTCCTTATATTGCACTCTGTCGTTCATTAATCAGACTCTGGGACATGCTCTTCTCCATTTCTTTTGTGGGATGAAAGTGGGATGCTTCACTCCACTCCGCTGCAGTGGTGTTTGTGTCAGAAAGCAGATTCAGGGGGATTAGGGCTGGGATCGCTGTCATCCTAAACACTGACTTTTACACACTCCCTCCTCTCCTTTCTCCTCTCACGTCTCGGTCGACCCGTGTCTTTACTTTCTCGCGTCTCTTTCGTTTTTTTTTCTTTGTCGGTCTGTCCGCTCTCTGCTCTCCCTCCTGAGTGTCTGTCTTTGGTGGATGTGCGTTTGTCTTTTCTCCTCACCAGCGTGCTGATGATTGGATTCCTTGTCACAAAGTTTTTCAGCCCTTTTGTTGCAACGCTGGCAAGTTTCTGGAAACTGTTTAAGATGGGTGTGTGTCTGCATGCGTCCGATATTCACCCACAAAGCAATGCATTCATTTGTACCTGTACTCCAGCACATTGGATTTCAAATGAAACAGTGACTAGGAGTGGTCATGCTCATGGTTAAGAGAAGGAAGGAATCATAAACAAACAGTGATCTCCCATTTTAACGTTTGATGTTTCGTTGACCCATCCATCCACCCTGACCTCCTCTGTCTCCAGACTTGGTAGCTTAATAACAATATCACACAACTTCTGTCTTTGTCCCGGAAAGATCAGAATCATAATTTCTGTAGACTTTCTCACTTGAACATAACAAATAACTGAATCCAACAAAACTAAGGACAAACTGCCCTCAACTGAAAGAAGTAAGAAGCAAAGCATGCAGCATGCCTGTCTTCAGTCTGGTGATGTCTTCAAGACTACTGTCAATTTTCATATACTGGCCAACCTCAACATGGGAAATGAGGCTTTTATTTGAGACTAGTTAATGTTGGAGATCGGCCTCCATCTGCTGATGAAGTCAGTAAGCTGCTGCTGAAAACTTGAAAAGATTTTTAGTTGGTCAATCTGCCATTTCTTTTCCACAAATTAATTTTGCATTTTTTTTTCTGTGTAGCCTACACTGAATATATTGTGTGTTAATAACCCTTGTAATACAGGCCAGTGTTGCGAGCAGATTAAACATGAGCAGCATCGAGGAGGTCGTCGTAGTGAAAACCTTATTTAAATAAAGGCTAGTCACCTGTCTTAAAATCGTGTTAAAGCACACGGTGCTTATGCTAAGCGAGCACGATTGATAATGATGTACCGCTCAGTACTTTATTTATTTAGCCTCAATAAAGAGAACGTTAAATAAACTTGAAGGGTTTTTACATGGGATAGCAGCGGAGTGGTGTTACTCATCACAACAACACTATTTTAGCCTTTAGCATTCACCCAAAGTCACAGATTAAGTAGCTTTAATCAAAAAGGTTGAGGAATATATTAATGAATCATTACATAGATGAATCACAGCACTCTATATTAATTACAGTGTTCGGGCCCATTGGCAATTTATTCACGATCAGTTGTGGGAAAGTGGCAGAAATATGACTGTATAACAGTTATGAATTATGTTCATTATTTGGGCTATCTCTTTATTTATTTACTTCAGCTCTCCTGAACTGACCGCTGCAGCCAACACGTTTCAAAACGCGTAACTTTGAAAGCGAGCGGTCTCTGTTTCCGGCCCTCGACTTCCTGGTTCAATATTCATTGTACGAGTTGGATAACGGAACATAACGTAAGCGTTAACAGTGTTTAGGGAGCATCGGCTATCGAAGAACGAGCTCACATGCGGCAACGTACATTTGCATTAGCACAAGTAGGACAATGAAATTAGGAAATACCCCCTAAACTGGCATTTTTCAGTTATACAACATGAACCAGTGCAAATGAATTATACTTCATGCACGGACCAAGTAACATAGTTATTTTAAGCCAAACAGCAATGTTTTCCTAAACCTGACCAAGTAGTTATCTTGCCTAAACCTAATCAAACTGTGAGAGTACGATGAAGGTCCTGTTAGTCATCTTATTTTGGGAATGGTGATGTGGTTTTGGGAATTGCGGTCAATTCACCTTTGGAGTTGTTCAAGTCTGAGGATGTGCTGTATAATTCATACACTTTTCATCTGATCAGCATCAAAGTTAAAATCAGCATTTCAACCTCATTGTCATTGTTTCATTTCCAATCCATTCCAATATGCTGGAGTACAGCGATATATCATTGCACCTTTACATACAGACTATACTGTAGAAACTGTGTTTGTGTTAAGAACTGAACATGACTTAGTTTTCAGCTTATATTATGCATTTGCGTACATGTGACCTTCAAGCACGTGTGTTTGTGTATTTGTGCACATCTCTGCATGCCTTTGACTTTGTTGTGAGGATGTCTATATGTGCAAATGTAGCTGTATATATCCATGTGCATGTGCGCATGTGTGAAACAAACTCCATCCCAATCAGTCTCAGCTTGATCTGTGCTCCTCTGGGAGCTTTCCAGCTGACGTGAAAAGGGAGGGGAGAGCCAGAGAGACCGCGGCCCAGAACAGGGCCTCCTCGCTGGGGGAGAGGCGCGTTCAAAGGGCTCATTTGGCCCCGACGGGACCAGCAAACACAGCTCATTTGCCACTGCAATTCTATTTTCACATCATTTCAATTTCAAAGAGCCGTCTGGCTGCATTAGCATTTGCCTTGGATAAAAGAAGAGTTAGTGAAGGGGTGGAAGGGCGGAAAAATAAAGGAAAGGGTGGAGGAAAGAGAAGAGCAATGAGCAATGCACTTTATGTGCTGATCCTGCCATGGGTATTTTGGTATATTTCTAAAATTAGTGACAGAAGCTTATATCCATGCAGTGGGCTGAACTGTATGCCCTCGTGTCAGTTTTTCAGTTCAGTCAGTCAGTCGGTTTCTTCTAGTTAGGAGTCCTTCTTGTCTTCTGTTGGACCAGAATCTTATATGATGAGTGTTTACCAGCAGACACGTTTTGATACTAAGGTAGAAATGAAAAACAGACCAGCTTTTGTACCACTTCATTTCTTTGATTAAGAAATATTGATATTTAAACAGTCAGTCAGAAGTCCAAGTTCAAGTCTAAAAATGGCATAAAAACTGTTTGACTTCCGGCAGAAAAATTCTAACTAATTTTACTCACAATGATCTGAGAAGAAGCAAACGCAAACCAGAGCAACCCAAAAGTGATAAGCACCTCCACTAAAAAGCCTAGCAAACATCTCATCTCATTTAGCCGATGAGTGAGTTCGGATAAAGCAGTTCTGACCAATGGAAGATCAAGATGTGGGAACTTTAGCACATACAGTACAACTCACAGCGAAAAGGACATGCTACCATACGTATGGACAACAAGAAGCTGGTTAATCCACAGAAGGTTGTACTTGAGAAGGAGTGGTGCTAACATGGAGAGAAAGAAACCTTTCTGTGCCGGTAAGTACAACAAAAGTTCAGTTTAAGATTTCCCCAGTGTGGCTATACAACCACCTGGGTAGGTGATGCTTTTAATACATCTTTAAATAATACTCAAACTGAAAGCCCCGGGAAATAATAAAGAGTGAGAAGGAATTTATCACAATCATAAAACAAGTCTTATAACTGTCTGAAATGCAAAAGCTGCTTTAAAGTTTTACCTTTTCAATTAAATGAAATGGAATAAAGCAACTCCTCACATTTGACAAACTGAACGACGTAAAAATGAATATTAAAACACTATCTTATTTGATAAATAGTGAAATGATTTATTGATTATCAAAATTGCCATTTTTTATTCATTTGAATGTATGGACTATTTAAATAATGGACTGATGTAGCTCTAAATACTTTGGATGTATCCATCACGTTAACTTGCGAGTATAATTCTCATTAAATTAGAGGTGAGTCACACTTTACAACAGGATTGTCTACCAAAAAGTAAACCTTTGACCACCTCTTCTCGTGATCCAGGCACTCTGCTGTATGCCGTTCATATGCATCTATGTATCTTCCCTGTTTCTGTCTCTGCCTTCCCATCTTCCCTCCTCTCTCCCTCACTACAGTGAAGCAGATGCCTTTGATGCCCTGCTACAAATCACACACTTAGCTTTTCATCAATATTTCATCAATCCATCCTGAGCTCGGCTCTTTCTAGTTCTCTAAATCAGCACTGGCTGTTGGGGGGTTGCTGGGGGGGTCATTTGCCTCGCTGTGCAAAGAAAAACCAGAGCAGGTTGGGTCAAACTGTTGGGATGAGAGGGTCAGGGCTGTGTATAGGGGCTTAAAATCCAAGGTCCAGAAAAAAAGCACTTCAAATTAGAAAACTCTTTCGGTTTGAAATCACTCAGACATCTAGCATTGTGCTAAAGGTAGTTCACAGCGTGTTATGATTATAGCAATTACACATCCATACAGGGCCCTTTATGCTAAAAGCTGAAGAGTGACCACCTGCCTGATCAATCTAAGTTACTTAAAAGTTTTATTGTATACCTCCATTGTTTATATATATATATAAATGAACAAGGTAGGTACAGTGGAGCAGAAAAAGAATGAAGTGAAGCGGAGGTGGAGGTACAAGGTACATGATACATGGTTCATTTATTTATCATTTTACAACACAGGGTTTTATAATGAAATGTTAATTAGCAGTTCCATTATGCTACTCATAAAACAAAAATTATATAAATGGATGAATTAATAATAAGTCATAAAAATAAAACAATCTTGTTTTTGGTGGAATGGGGAGGACTCATTGAGGACGGTCTGAGGAGAGAAGCTGCTCCATAGTCGGAGTATGGCAGCGGATACTCCTGTATTGCTTGGCCGGTGGCAGGGGTGAACGGACTGTGGCAGGGGTGGGTGTTGTCTTTAAGTACACTTTGTGCTCTGTATCACCTCAACTCATTAATATCACTGATGTGTGGCAGATGGCTATCAATGATGTAGGTGGTTTTAATCACAAGGAGGTACACCCTCACACTTGTGACCGTACCCAAATGCAATGCAGATTTAGCCAGGTGGACTTAGAGCCGACAGCTGAGTCTGAATCACATGTCATGCCTCGAAATGCATCCAAAATTTAGTTTTCCCGCCATCCATTAAGGACTGAGAGGTTAAAAACTTAGAAATCATTACAGACCTAATTTCTGTATTGTATTTTTTAGGGTTTCATGAAGGATAATATAATGGATCTGCATAATCAACTTTCATGATAGGCTTATAGTTCACACAGATCTGTCAGTCATGTACATCATTCGATTTCATTTGATTGTATTGGTTAAATTAAAATGTAATGCGCCCATTAACATCAAGCCCCATTGCAACAGGAGAATGTTAAAGGAAAAACAAAGAAAAATAGAATCTAAATATAGAATTGGACAAATTAAGTGTATAACTGTGAATAAAAATGTGCACGCCGCAACTACAACACTGAAAGTCGAAGAACATTGAGCACATTGCTGTTATTTTTTTCCCACCCATATCTAAGTCATTCCTCTTCTATCCTATTTCATTAATAAAAAGTTAAAAGTTGCCCTAACATCCCTTCGTTGGAGGCTAAAATCTAAACTTACTTCCTGACAGCAGGAGCAGAAGACATTACCAAAGCAAAGCAGGAAACACCCTGGAGGAACATTTTACCTCCCTTTCTCTCTCACTTGTTCTCTTTATTTTTAAAACAAGTAGGGCTGGTAGAGAGGAGGGAAGGGGAATAATGAGGCAGACGGAGAGGAAGGAGAGGCAGCTATAAAAAAAAAAAGATAAAGTCAAAGAAAGGAAGATATTTTCTTGTCATGACAAAAAGACAAAAAGCATAAAGGACCAACAAAACACTAGCTGTTTTTTTTTTTTTTTTTTTAAGTTGAGCTGCTTTTATTATCTGCAGTGCCACAGTTGGGGGATTGAATGTTGATTTACTGTTCTCCGCTGTGTTGCTTGTTTAGTCAAGCGACTGCTCATCATTTCATCTTTGATATTTATGGTTACAGCAAGAGACTGGCAGAATACATTCTCTGTAGGTCTGTGAAGCAGGTTCAAAAATCTACATACATAAATAATAAATAAAATACCTGTGAATAGCGTTTTCACTATCGCTTTCTGTGACTATCAGAGCTCCATTAAAAGGGACCATTTAAGGGATTAAACGTGCTCACATTTCTGATTATGCAGATCCATTATATTACCCCTCATGAAACCCTCAAAATACAACACACAAATTATGTTGCGGTCCTTAATGGACGGTGGAAAAACTGAATTTTAGATGCATTTCGAGGCGTGACATGTTACTCAGGCTCAGTTGTCAGCTTTAAGTCCACCTGGCTTGAATCTAACACAGCTGAATACAACAGTGCTGCAATGAATACAATTTTAATACAGGTTGTAATGAAATGGTGGTGATTCTACTGTAAGCTGCAGTTTGCACTGTATTTGGGTACGGTCATGGGTGAGGGTATACTAAATATACACTATCATACAATAACCTCCATGGAGGGAAGGTTTACTGTACTGAAGAGCTATTATATTAAACTGCATACATTTTTGTTAGATTTTTTCTTTGTCGAACAGCAAATAGTATAGTACAGTCACCATAGCAACAGTGGATACATCCTCATTTCCAACCTTTTCAGTGACACAACAATATCTACTTGTAACCCTCAGAGGCTGTTAACCTGGCATTAACATGAGTCTTGGGTGATCTTAACACCAGTGTTAGCAGCTCTGAAATGTGAATAACCTCAAAGACGCATTGAGATCCTGATCGCTCAATGCACTTGTGTCTGGGACATATGATCACATGTTTTTTGTAGTGTAAATGCTAATGCATCTTGACGCGCCCCCGACAAGGACGCTATCAACGCAGTAATTGTGACAGGACGCCAACTGACATCCTCAGTGAAACATGAAGAAGAAGCCACAATGCTAGGCAAAATGGACGACACTGTTTGACTTCCACGTGGTTCGCTTTCATGCAAACTACATGTTTTGGCTCTCTCACCTGCCTCGGTCAACAGCAGATGTTCGTGAACACACCGACTGTTTGAGCTGAATTCATTATCTCATTATTTTGCTGAGTGAGGTGAAACTTATGAAGCTCTTTGTGACACAGCTATGGCAACTCCTGAATCATTTGTGCCTTTGTTGTAAATTCAGCATTAAATGCAAAACATTCATTTGCTTCTTTCCTTGTAAAGTAATTTTTGTTGTGGCATCGCTGCACCAGGCCGTCTTAAGTGTGCTCCTTCCTTTTAGCAGCTGTCTGAACGCTGTTTCAACTGATTTCATCTTCACAGTAGATTTATAAAAGAAAACATCATGTTATTGGTGGTTAACATGACAAAATTTACAAATATGTTAAACAGTAACTCATAAAGTCTACTTCTTTGTTGCCTGGTGATAACGTCCCCAGACTCCCCTGACAAATTGCTCAGTTTTGTGAGTTGTTGAGTTAGGAAGGACATAATGAACTTTGCAAAATGCTATCCAGGATAAATTCTTAATTATTTAGGCCTCCTTATAAATTCAGCATAAAGTATGACGTTATTTCCTTCTATGTGTAAACCCCCCCCAAAAAAAATATTGTCCATTTGTCCCAATCATGTGTTTATTTGTATTTAGAGCAGGGAACTAAAATCCCATCACGAGTGGTCACTCGAGACACATATTGAGATGCATTTTAATGTCAGGTGTGAACTGATTAACGCGCATTAATGCCAGGAACTAATATATTCAAGACTCTGGTTCACAAGGTGCATTTGTGAGTTGTGAGCAGTTCAAGCATATTTTTTTCCTTCTCAGACTCTTTCATTTGAATCATTTATGAGGCCTAAATAGGTTAAACTGTGTAGAATTGTACAAGAAGCACAGATTAGACAAAAGTCTGAAAAAATAATTGTAGTATTGTTGAGTATTTTTCTACTCCCCTGGTGATCATCTTGCACCCTCTTTAATTAATCTTAAATAGAGGAGAGAATGCATTTGATGTCATTATTTACACAGTAGTCACAACGGTCCCTCCCCCAAGAGTGGCAAACGCGTAACAGTCAGCATCTGCCACTGATGCATTCACATGGAAAAACATGGGAAACACTGCTGAAATGGTAAAGAGCCGCTGTGTAATCGACTGCACAAACAGATTTAGAGAGAACTCAAGCAGAAGTTTTTTACAGACCGCTGAAGGGTAAAGAGAAGAGAAAACAACGTGAGGAGGCGCTCTCTAACACAGATTCACAGAAATACAATCTGAATATTTTTTATAAATCACTTATTACACAACAGATTTTCATCCGTCCCTGTGATTTCAACAAATCTTGCTATTAATTAGCAAGATAATAAACTACCAGGAGAATGAAGGGGATGTCTATCTCTGTACACACTCACTGCGTCTTTAGAAGAGGTTAAAACAGGCAAATTAAGTGAAAACATGTGTGCATACACCGTGGCTATAAATGTTTTTAACCTGAAATGTTGTTATTCCACCTGTAAGAGACGATGGAGATAGTGTTCTCCCGCCCTGTCAGGTCTCACCCAAGACATCTTATCTCAAGTGATGCATTCAAAGCCGACGCCTTCCTCCGAAAAACTGTGTCCCACACCCAATTAGTTATTGGTTAAGTGTGAAGCACCTGTGAAATTAATCTAAGTGTCCGCAATTCTGCTTATTATTCAGTCAGTAATTTTAGTGTGCAGCAATAATTCCTCTGTGTAATTAAAGGTGCACCGGCTGAATGACAAATCTCGCTCATCTATCTTCAGACACGCACCAAAGGCTTGGCAGCACGGCACTATCTCCTAAACAATCCACAGATAGGACAAAGAGTGTCAAGGAACCAGATATATTTTAGTCAGAGCCGCTGTTCGGAGACTTGACGTTAAGTATCTTTACATTTATCCACTTCCATGCCAAGTATTCTTTTTTTTCCCCCATAAGAAATGGATGCTTGTCTCAGAGGAGACAACATTTGGAGCATCATGAGACACTAATCTCCTTTAGAAGCCATTCTAATGAATTTCTCTTAGGTAGGCTAGCAGCTCCCTGAAGGCAGACTTTAAGGGAGGTTTTATAGAAACTCCTCCCACACCACATGACTCTGATATCTGCTGTGAAACAATCTACAAGCCGCTGTTAAGGAGGACCGTGCATGTACATCATACAAGCCGGGGACCACACTAACTGGATCGGACGGTAAATCCGAGATAAATATCGGCAACGATAAATCACTCCGACCCAGCTTCCTCCTTCCTGACTGCCACTGGCTCACTTCTCTGTGACTAATGGTAGTTTGGGTAGAAAATGCTACAGTGTAGCCTGGAGCCCAATCAATGCCCTCTGTTTGCATATCAGTCGATGGCGTCAGCTGTAAGGCCCAGCTAATTGATCCCCTCCTCCTTTTAAACTGGTCCATTGCTCGATGGGGCACCGCCACTTAAAGCAACAATCCCAAATCAATCACATTACACATTCAAAATATAATCTGTTTCCAGGTCACTGACTACTCACCCGGAATCGCAACTAGTGGTGGAGCCCACTGGATTACTATATCCTGGTCGTCTTACTTAGTTCAAAATCAATTAAGACACTAAACATCCACTGAAGTGGTAGGTTAAGTACTTTAATTTAATTTGGAGGCTGTGAGTAGGTGGTTGAACATTATACTTAATTTGATCTTAATTTCAAGGCCCTGGGCATTATTGACACTGTCTTTAAACTCTCACCTTCAGTTAGAAAAAAGCTGCAACGCCCTCGACTAAATATCTCAAAATAATTTATTATTTGGGAAATGTATTAAGCCACTCTCTATTTATGAACATTTATTTCCAGTGCTACTAAATAAGTTAACTTGGAATGAGAAAATATAAGACCCCTCCCTGCTATAACACACTCTTTTGAAATGAGGTCATATCAGGAGTGAGACACGTATTATAGAAATGTAAATATAGTAGTTAGATCTATGACAGGTTCAAATGTGTCAGTATCAGTGGTTAGCAGACATTTTATTCTGGTGTCTCTGCTGTTGTCCACATGGAATTTACATTTTCTGAGGCGAATTACATATATATATATATATATATATATATATATATATATATATATATATATATATATATATACACACACACACACACACACACATATATATATATACATATATATATATATATATATATGATATATGTGTGATTGGCTTTTTCCACATTGAGATTCAAATGTGCACATGTGGAAACAAAACATGTTAAACAAAATCAAAAATTGCTTCTCCGCATGTTTAACATATTTCCTTTGCGACTGGCTATCTTATATGTGAACTAAAATTTTAACGTGAAAATAAAATAATGCTGTATGTAAGCTGGGTGTTTTTAACAAGTGATTGGCATGTGAATACATGTGAAACAGTATACTATGATAGTGAGTGTTGCCTTTATCAGCACATGGAGGCAGAAATCTAGGAAGTGGACCTTGAGTTGAGTTGAGTTTTTTTTTATATTTATGCTGTAAAAAAAATCTAATATATTAAATCATTCAATGATGGTTTGCAAATTGAAAATATGATTCTATCAAAATTCACTGAATCAAAAATATGTTGATTTTTTTCATGAAAACCTTCAGCGATGTAAAATACTGTTCAATCTTGCACCCAAAGCTAAGGAAAGAAAAATCACTAATTGACTTTCTTTTCATTCCAATCAATTATAATCTGAACCGAGCGACCACAACATTTCAGTACAACGCACCCTGCTGCAATTACAGAGAGCTGAGTCAATAAGTCATGCCCCCTCATCTCAACTCTTTGTCAAGAGTCCTTTTTCTCTCTCGTCGTGTTGCTGTAGTAGTGACCAGTCACATAACTACTAAACCACGGCATGATGAGTGACCTTCGATCTTGCAGTGAGAATAGAACGGCGCAAGAAGAAAGTTGGTTAACTAGCTCTCAGTTTACCAGAAAAGTGATTGTGATTTTGATGTTACATGAAAACACAGTGTTAGTGCAGCTGAACGAAGAAACACTCACTGCTGAATGTAAATCAGTTTGATTTGTTGATTTATTAAAACTTACTTGCTCACTACTTTCAAGACAAAGAGAGAAGAGATGTACTAATGTAGATATTTAAAAATATATATATTTGTTAATAATGAATACAAATCATGAACAACAATATTTGGTTGTTTTACAATCTCATGTTGTAAAACATTAAAATGGAAACCTATAATACCCGTAATTAAAGGTCCAGTGTGTAGGTTTTAGGAGGATATTTCACAGAAATTTAAATTTCTATGAACTGTACATATTTATGTATTAGTGCCTGTGAATGTAGTTTAATATAAATTAGAGAGACAATTATATTTCATTTTAAAAAAAAGAAATAGGTCATCTTAAAAAATGGAGAAACTATGCGCAGATTAAAAGAAGGAACTCTGACATCTAGTAGGTCAGCGCCCCCTACATCCACCTACATAACAGATCTCTTCCTGGTGAAATAAAGCTCAGTCAGCTTCTGTGTTATCAAATCCCCACACACAATGTATATCTGAGTGAGAGGCAGAGATAAAGAGAAAAACTGAATAACGATGAGAAGTACGACGCAAAACAGTAAAACAACTATTACACTGTTTCCCCTGCTCGCTCCATTTCCAGTGCCTTTCGGTGTTTGTCTTCCCTCTCAACCAATATGTACTCTGAACGGTCCCCGAGCAGACAAACTCTGTTGAGATGGATAAAAAGACATTTGGCACAGAAAGGCACGAGTGAGAGGTGTGGGGAGAGTGAGGAAATCACGGAGAAGAAGTGAGATTGAGTGATAAAGAAAGTGAGCTGGGGGGAAAAAAGGGAGAGGAAGGTAGCGAGACAATAAAGGTGAGGGAGTGAAAAACGACAAGGCGAGGACATGGTAGAGCGAGGCGAAGGAGATCACGGGGACAAGTAGAGAGAGACAGAGTGGCGTTAGAGCAGGCAGTGGCAGCACTTCACTTAATGGAAAGCTTTGCTGCCTTTCTTTGTTTTAGTCGACGCAGACAGAGTCACTTCTGAGAAATCGGTGGCCTTCAAAATGCAAGGGGTTTCTTCCAGCTCCCAAAAGGTGGTTTAATAGGCAAGCAAATTACCCACAGAAAGCCTAATTAGTGACAAAAGATAAAGCACAATCATTTACAGCCAATCAGTCTTTTTCTCCATCTGTTTCACGCTTTCCTTTATGGTCTCACCGTCACCTTTCTCTGCTCCTTCAAAAAGCATTGGCAATTGTAGAGTAATTTATGAAGGCACTTTTTTCTCCCCAAGTGATGGCAGCTTTGCTTAACAGTTCACATTACAGGTGGTGGACGCTTTGAGCAATGACAATCATAGCCAAGGTTAGTGAAGGGCTTCAAGTGTCCACATCGCACCTGTGCAAGTTGAATATTGGACCAGGATTGAAAACTACCTTTGAATCAGTCATAACTGTGTGAATGCCTGATCGGTCTGATGATGTTTGAAAAAGGGGCAGGACAAGCAGAATAAAGCATTGGCTGAGGAGTAAGGCAGTCAACCAAAACTCCTTGGTGAACTGCAAAAGACAAGATGCATTGTCTTCCTCTGTCCTGACCCGGCTGGTCAGGTCCACTCGCTCTGTGCTTCCAACCAGTGCGTGATGGTGTCGATCAGGTAGATGTGGTTTGGGTGGTGGAAAAAAGGCAACTGAGAACATTCATGCTTATGTTACATTCATGTTGCATAGGATACATTTTACTCACTAACTGCCTTGCTAATTCAAAAAATCATTCAAAGAATTCAAAGATCATGAAGTATTTTTAAAGATTCTCATTTAATCAAGAGTCGCAGGAATGAGCCTTGAAACCTTGAAGTTAGTTGCACTTTGTTGCAAAGAATTTCATGTTTTGTTCCACAACATAAAAGACACCAGTAAATACCACATGCTTGAATTATAAAGCGTTTACCTGTCTCAAAAAAACTAACAAGTGGCTACGTGAAACTACTTACATCAGAGAGACGAGAGCAACATCGAAAAATACTGCCTTCACCTGACATTTATATCTTTTTAATGTCTTTGACATATTCTACAGGTACAGATATAGACATCGACACGGTCGTGGGAGGTGTAACGTTGCTCGTATGATGTCAATGTGACGATCAGCAGATCATTTCCACTGTTCTTGCTGTGATCCCTGCGCACTAAGTGGAAAAAAATAGGCGACACCCTGAGTCTCAAGAGGAGACACCGCTGCTAAAATGGGCGCTGAATTGAAAAAGCAAGATGTCCTGCCAAGTACACGCGCTGCTCACACAGTCAGCGTGTAGGCGTGTGGGGGCTACAGAAACACAGCATGGAGACTGTGAAGAATTATGAATGGTCAGCTCGGGCTGCTTGTGTTTTCTCTGACAAGATTTTTGATGGCGGTAGAATGTTATAGTCGACTGAAAAATGATTTAAAAAGGTTAACTTTTGAAATAAAGTAGACGAAGTAGAGGAAGTGGCTTTTGGCTTAAGTACAAAGAATCACTTCTGAGCATGGGGGAGCATCACAGCAACTGTTAACCTCTTGCAGTGTCATGTACAATATTAAACAGGAACACGGCATAAAGCTTTAGATAGGTAAAGAGTGCATTATGTGCTTAAGGTTCAGTCTAAGGTGGAGGGGAACATGAAGGTGTTTGAATTGGATTTAAAGGAGGTCAAACTTGGTGCAAGTGTTCGATATTCTGAAGGCTTGTGAATGCTGCTCTTTCATGTTTAGATCCTCTGAATAGTTAGCGGACTGCTTCCTGATGACTCGAGAGGCTGGTGAGGATGAGGAGTGAGCGATGTCACTGCCACTGAGAGATGTACAGACCAGCAGCAGCGACTGTATGAAAACAGACTTCTGAACATGTCTTTAAATTCATACTTGAAGCATTTTGTTGAATTCTGAATAGTTGAATCCTATTACACTTGTACACAAGTCTCAGTGTTGAGCACAGCTGTCATATAGTTCAGAGAGTTATCGCCCTGTGCAACTTTTCTTTTTGTAAATTATGATCAACAATAATTCTTTTTTTCCTTCCCTTGTTCGCTCTGTCAAGCTATACTTTCTCACCCTCTCTCTCCCCCCATCCCCCCTCACTCCTCTGTCTATTTTTTGATGACCTGAGAGGCAGTGGCCAATGAAAGACAAAAGGTAAAATGGATATGGATTTTTCTCACTCAGCCGACCATCCCCGAGATGATTAAGTAGTTCATCAAGCAGAAATATAGAATTCTTCCCGGCGTGCTCATCGACCTGTCCTATAGATACATTAAAACGTCGGCAGGAAATCGTTGCAGAATGCACCGCACTACACATCGACTGCGAGGCCTCTCCTGCTCCATTGATCTCAGTCGTATGGTGATTCTATGGGCATCCCCGGTGATTCGAGCGTTGCTTAACACACATGAACTGTCACACAGGCATACGCATGTGACTGATGGCGGAGGGTTACTTCTCTATATATTGTTGGACGGGGAGTTTCACTACATATGAAGTAGCTTGGTGGCAGTTGAACACAATTATACAGAAAGTTATTAGATATACAAAATATACACCCAGATTTTTTTTGTTTCAGTTCATCCTATTAAGTGATATATTACAATTTCATTACAAGTATGTCAATGTGTATGTTTTATTTTAAACAGAACTTTAAAGCCCCTTTTGGTACAAATTGAAAATTTCACACTTTTGTGACACCATTTTGTATTATGACAAACTTAAAAGCAAATCACTGCTTATTTTACCCATCCATCAGAGCAATATGAGCATTCATGCAATCCACATGGAAAATATATTTAATTCAATGTATTCAATTAATTTAATATTCAGCTCTGTTATATAGATTAGTATATGGCTCTTTAGCTGCTAAATGCTCCACTATGTTCACCAGCTAGCTGCTAGCTTCGGTGCTGTTGGTGAAAAATGCTCCTCAAGACTCAAGCCAAGCCGTGTCTTGCTTGCAATTAACTGATTAATGAGAAAGAGTTAGCCATGGAGCTAGCAACAACTTCAACCCTGGCTCACTTAAGTTGGGCTGACGTTTAAGCTATTATCATGTGACAAAAACCTTCTCTTGTCTTAAATCAACCAAGAAACTATGGGATGAATTTAAAAAATATAATATTAGGCACCCTCAATGGTAGCATCGTAAGTACACTGGCTGCTGTCCCCTCCCGCTGCCCACTCAGATCTAATGCCATGTTCATATCAAACTGTAAAAGCCATTCATGCTGACATCCAAGTCATAATTGTGACTTGGAAACATTTTTGTGACAGCTGGCCAATGTGGCTTTCATAATATGGAAGTGCTGAGAAATCAAGCATGGATGTCCCACATCAGCCAAAGTCTGTTGTTCTGTTTAAGTAAACACACATTTAATGACTATTATGTTGTATTATCAATACTTTAAAGCAACATTATGTAACACTTTTACAGTGTTAACAGCTTAAAACAATGTAATGCTACAGTTTCTTGTGATAGGGTGATGACTTTTGTTTGTTGTTAGCATTTGTTACTTTGTAACGAATTGTTACAATAGTGGTGTTGCACTCCAAAACTGTGGGGGGGCACCAAATTACACAAAATGCTAATTTCTACATGGTGTTGCTTTAAACCTTCACTGAAATTCATTAATCATACAACTGTCTTGAAATGTGCACCTCTCTCATTCTTAACATCAATCCCAACATGGCGTAATCATGAAAGCAACACATAGACTGCACCGATTTTTCTTCAATATTGTTTGATCTTTCCTCAAACAATTATTGCGTGCCCGCAGAATAATTGAACTGCACAGTGTGTGTTATGGATCCCTCCACACCACCTCATTATGCACCTGGAATAATAACTGTCTGTAATCCCAGTTCAGCTCCAGCCCCATGCTACCACCTCCGTCCACCCAGGGATAATAAACACTCCCCCTGCAACAATCCGACATAACCACTGCACCAGTCGTCACCACTGCTGTCTTCAGTATAAGTTTTATATTGTATTTAGCGCTTGTTGGGCCTAATTGGCATGATGAAAATGAGTCACTCTGTGGCTGACCTGCATCAGCACCACAGTAGTACCCATATCAGAAATCCTGCATTAGTATTGCAATATTTAAGTGAGAGGGGGGTTGGGGGGGTCTGTACAAAGGCTTCAGTGTATCTGAGGCAAGTTTTAGAAAGTGAAATATAAAGCTCACTAAAGCTTCTTTTAATGCAGCCTGGAATTGAATTAAAGAGCAGTTTAAAGGAAATAACAGAGCCTGTTTCTGAACACAGCTAATAAAGATATGAAACTATAAATAGGCGGAGTAAGAAAAATGACACCACAAAACTAATTGTTAAGGGACCTCTGGACCCGTCGCGTTTTGCATATGACACATATCGTATTACCAACTCTATCCTGTATTAATTATGTGGTGGGTAGAGTTTGTATGGCGACAAAATAAGACCTTTAAGACGTTTTAACATATTATAGACTTAAAACTAACTAAATGAAAGACCTTGTCAGACACTTGGAACTGTCTAAATTGCTCAGTGACAGATGGTTGTAATTATACATTTTTTGTTCTAAATTCCATTAAGATGATTTTTAGATGAACTAATCAGCGTATTATTGTGAAATGAACAGCCTAATCATTGTTTTCACTGTTGCTCGGATGTGACTGCATGTTATCAAACCACTTAAACAATCCAGTTAATCAGTCAACAGTTGTGGTGATTAAGTTTTTCATAACTGTGCACATCAGTTGATAAGAATGGAGATGACGTGAGCAGGAGAGGAGGGAACACAGGAGAAGCTTTCAAAGTGTCTTGGTGTACACACACACACACACACACTCGAGTCCTTGACAGATCTGAACAGCTCATTACTCTTTCTCACTCACACACACACGGATACATACACACTCTGTGTTACAGGTAATTTTGCTGTTGCCATGGAAGCCATCTGAATGAGCCCACGCTCTGACAATCTGAAGATCATGTGTTGAGCATGAGAACTGTGTGGATAACTCCCATTACTTGTCTACCTCTCAGCAGTCGCGTTTTAAGCAAATCCTAATTTGCAATCCTGAATAAATAGAGTGCTACAATAAAGTGACAGCAGCAGCAGGGACTGAAATCAGGTCATGAGCTAACCTTTAGTAGTATCCTAAGAGAGAATTGGTTTCATGCAGCGTTGCAAGGTGCCGTAAACCAAATAATTGAAAGACTCAAACTATAGCACATTTCAAGGCAAACTATTCACATATACATTCAAACTGCTTTTACAGCGCAGCCAGAACTGAGGACGCAACATACATGGCTTGATTGTGGTAAGAAAATGCTCTTTGAGGCAGTTCAAAGAAACCCAACACTGACAGTCATTAGGGAACCGGAAATAAAAGCTTTCTCCTGTCTCAAGATCTGTCGTTTGGTCGACCCATCCATCTGCCTCCACCTCCTCCTCTGTAGCAACGACATGCTACTGACGTAGTTGCTCCTGACAGACAACAGTCATTAGTCACACACCTGCTACAGGTACTCCAGTTAATCATGCAAATTGGTTGTTTTTTGGCATTATACACTAAGAACAGATGAAAAAAAGGATTGACATTAACCTATTCAATGCAAAATTTTTGAAATACAAAAAAAATGACTTTAAATCCCCTTCCATCATGTTACAGAAGTTTCACATAAACAACTGACCCAGTTGCGTTCATTAATGAAGACTGCTTGATGTGAAGGAAGACTAGTGAGGCAAACTACCGTTAATTAAGGTCAAGAAGTTGGGAGGTGGTGAGTGGCAACCGGCTGTCTCGCAAGAGCCGAGCAATAATGTGATTGGATCCTTTATGACACCTTTCACCCGAACCCTTTCAACTTGACAACACTGGTACACAGAAATCAGACAAAGTCGTCAGATTCAGGTAATGGCAATTATTTACATTTCTTTATCTTTCTTTAGAATAAAATTTCAATTGTATCTTGTAAAAGTGGTATGCTTAGGGTCTAGTTAGGTTTAGACACAAAAACCACATTGTTAGGGTTAAGAAAAGATCATATTTTTTGCTTGAAATACCTTACTTTGCTGCCAAAACACAGCTGGGAATGTTCTGATGTATCAAAAACATCTAGTGGTTTCACACTTTGTTGCGTTTCAAACGTTGAAACCTTGTCTTGTCTCTGGCTTTGAAGCCTTCCCGTTAGCTGTCACACCACCGTCATCTCCTCCTCCTCCTCGTAACATCAAAGTCAGCTCATATACATGTAATATGAGCATTGCACGTATTGCGCAAACGATGGGTGATCAAGATGGTACGTATGACATGTACAAATTTCAACCCACATGTGGTTTGCAGTAATGTAAAGAGCATTCGGGGTAAAGATGCAACTGGAAAACTAAAAACACTGCCTGTTGTTGAATAATGGCATACACATCTTTCACAGGACTTTATGATGACTTTATGGTGACCTTGACCTTTGACCACTGAAATCTAGTTCAGTTCATCCTTAAGTCCAAATGGACATTGGTGCCAACATTTTTTTTTTCAGATTCCCTCAATGTGTTCTTGATATATCATGTGATATATCACAAGATTAGGATGGATAAAAAAACGACCCGAAAACCTAAAAAAAAAAGTGACTGAGCGCTACAGATACCAAGACAGAGAGGAATACATGCTTTTATTTTATTTGTTTAAAATAGTAGGTTTATAGCATGTATCTGCAGCTGCTAATGGGATGTATAACATGAGTACAATGCAATGTCAGTTACTTCTTCCTTTCCTTTGTCCCCTTCACCCTCCCTCTCCTGTGAAACAATTTGACTTGGTCCCTCTTTAATAGCTCAACAGGCATACAGAGGATTGCTCCGGTGAATAAGCATTGCCTCACACTCCTTGACCTCTCCTCAGACAGAAAAGGCTGAATCTCAGGCAACTTAATTTAAGGCTTCCTCCCAGTGGAACCGAAGGGCAATGTCAAACTTAGTGAATGTCTGCACACTCTCCCATCTCATCTCCATTCCATTCCTACACTGGCATAATAATCAGTGGGATGAACAAAAGGGAGAAAAGGCAGATTGGCTGATCGTAATAGCTCTATTATGACAACCTTTAACAGTGTTGCCTTTATTCACTCACTCTGTTAGACTGACAATGCTATCGGTCTAATTATAGACAACGATGCCCTGTCATCTCTCCGCTGTGTCCAAATGTCCTCGATGTGTCAAATCCATTGCCAGGTGATGTGAATATTTGATCATTAACTCTCCGGGTCAGACTGTTTAATGTTCAGAATCTCATATTGCTGATGGAGGTGTTGTGTGTTTACTGAGGTGGAGTGTTATGCAGTGGGGTGTTAGTAGTGCTATGTTTATATGGATGGTGCTCTACTGCGTCCTCAGTACAAGGAGTTATTTCTGTTCTTACTAGTGCAAGTCCTGATACAGTACGTGATGTGTGGAGGGAAAAATGTATACCTACCACACACAGCTTAATGTGTACTTATAGAGCATATATTTAGAGTTGAGTTCTGTATTCCAGTAATAATAACCCAAAGAGGCAACAGCCAAAGACAAACTAAAAAATGTTGTGATATAAAGTATATCACAGTTTTTTAAAAAATCAACTTAATGATAGTGTTAGATAAGAATCACCTAGTTCAAAAATTACTCCGTCCCACAGTTGTCGAGACACTACCAATATCATAGTGCTGCAAGAGAAAAAGTCAGGGAAAAGCCATTTACCACAGGCACTTACATTGATCGGATTTTATCCTCTGGTGAGTATGAATGTCTTTACGAAATCTGAGCCAAACATAAAGGTAAATGATAAAGGCCAAAACTCAGACCTGCTGGTGAGGCTAAAGGAAAACTCTGAGCCTGCAGGCTTTGTACGTTTGTAAATAGTAAAAACACGTTGAGGTGATAGCGTGTATCATCTCTGCTGATGTGGGCGATCCTCTATGTGGGTTCTGTTAATAAACACTGATCACAGCAGAAGGTGAAGAAACAACATAATGAAAAGTGAGAGCTCCTTGAAAAAAGACACAAAGCTTCTCATGTGCGTGCTGTATATAATAGTAGATGCGGAGGCAGGCAACATGTTTCAAGGTCAATGTACTCGTGCATTTATTTTCTAAGTAAGTTTTTTTTAGTAAAACGTATTTAATCAACAGTGCGTTCAGACACACGTGCAGGGGAATCTATTTTACTAGCCATACTTTAATGGTTTCTTTTGGCAGCTTCTATCCATTTAAGCACATAAATGTTGTGACACAATTCAGGACAGGCTTCAATAATACACAGTAAATAAACCGGCGTGCAAATGTATTAAAAAAACACCTAAAGTATTAGACATCGATAATCCATCGCACAGATCGAGGCGTGTTAATACAATTAGTCTGACTCTGCAAAGTTAATGACACACAACAGCCTCATTTTCTTTTCTCTTATGAAACTTATGCACATACCAGCTGCAGTGATAAATACTATGATGCTACTGTTCCACAACTGATAGACTGATCGTAGTTTTTGAATAATTAAATGATGAAGTCATGGGAGAACATCATCATACTACTGCAGGAGGGTGCATACCGATGAGAGCATGTTATTGGTCAGCACTGAGTCTTATAATGAAGCTATTTCATCAGACCACACACACACAGACACGCTCACAGTCGTGAGCTAAGTACAAGAGACAGAGACGATTAAAAGGAAGCTCAGATTCCTATTAAATACTAATCTTCACCACGACTATCTCTCTCTAAATATCTCTCTCTGCTCCGTCCATCCTATTTTTGGCATCTTATCTTACCCCCCCTCCCTCTCTATCTCACGCACACGCTGACTTGCACGATTTTCATACCTCTCCCATCACACCTTAAGCCCTCCAAGGCTCCAGGATTTAGAGCACTACTCTCTTTTCTCCAGCCCCTGATCTAAACCTTTAATAAAGCACTAAGCAGTGTATTACGCTTCATCCATGCTATTAAGCATTAGTCTCTGTGAGTGTCTTATGTTATTCAGCCTCTCACTCTGTCAGAAACAGGCCAATGTGCAGGGGAAGACTGACAAAGCCAGAGGCTGAGAGGGAGACAATAATTAGATTGTTTCATAAAGAGTGATTACAATCGTTTTGATAATTTGTCAGCAAAAACCTTGAGACAGACGACCCTGCTGATAGGTGCATGGCCACAGACGTACAGCCTATTATACAGTACAGCAGAGTAGAGTAGGAAAGGAAAGGAAAGGGAAAGGGAAAGAAAAAGCTGTAATATGCTTGAGTTTAAAGAAGAATTGTAAAATGATAAATAAGGAAGGAGTGCATGATCGGAGCACTGAGAAACAGATGCAGAGAAATGAGAGTGGGTGAAAGAGGAGACGAAAATAAGACAGAGGGAGGAGGGGGGGCATCATCTTTAAGTAACAAGGGTCCTTGTCTGATCCACCCCCCCTCACACACACACACACACACACACCCTCCTCCTTAGTGACTCAGTCACCACGGCAACAGAGCAGAGGGTAAATCGCCGTGGCGATTGCCCTAGGACGTGTCGTGCATTGGAATGCTGTGTCCCTTGTGCCACCAAGCTGTGGCATGCACATACACACACACACAAACACACACGCCATGAACACTTCTCCTAAAAACTCCCAAAGCCACACACCAGTATCCAGAGAGCTCAGTCTGTGATGTCATAAGCAATATAACAGTGACATACATGACATCCTGTATTTACCTCAGTATAAAGCATACAGGGAGCATCACTTAGCATTCGCTTGACAGAATGGTGTTTGCTTAATATTCATGCCGCCCTCAGCTTGTCTCCAGTCAGACTTAGAGTTCAGTGTTTTGTTTTTTTTCTTGACATAACTCCATATTTGCTGATTCCATTAGCTGGAAAGTAACATTTTGTATTTAAATACTAATTTGTCTTAAAAGCTGTAGCAGACAGCTTGACACGCTGGAGGAGGATGTTTGAGGAGTTTATAACCCCGAAAATCCTTTAGGGTGATTCCAGTGAATGAAATGTCTTCTTCTTAATGTTTTATAAGGACGGAGCTGCTGAACACATAAATATGGAAGCTAAAGTTTGCCATGGAATAATTATAGACTTCGGTTAATATTAATGATACCTTCATAAAAATAACTCATTATTTAATATGTATTGAAATAAAATTAATGGTATGATTATTATTTGTACAAACAAATAATAAACATAATAATTAGTTATGATATTTCTTTAAGTATTGAATGAATTAATGAATTAATTAATATTAATATTTCCTACAGGTATTAGACCTCTGCTTTAGTCTTTCCAGTTTGTGTTTCATCCATTTCAACATGGCGCTCTTTGAATCAAAGATTTATTATATTTGCCACTTCCAACGTTGGCCGGTGTCTCTTCGTTGCCCCTACATTTTTAGCATGTAAGTGCATGTTTAGTAAATATGAATAACTATAAGAATTACAATTTGAAGTTTGTTCTAAAAGAAAAACTTGAGACATAATTTCAAATTATATGAGTAATTCTTTCTCTCCATTTTTCAAAATAATTTTAAAATATCAATCGATTACAAAGACTAAAAAAAATTTAAAAACAGGTAATTCAAATAGTATTGAGGGGCACCGGCAAGACATGCTGCAGGTACTTTAAGCATCTAATTGGGCCTTATTATTGTTGCAATTTTATCACACAATGAAATAAAGTACACTTTTCTTTTTACAAATGACGGAGAGGAACAAGGACAGAGCATGGTGAAGGAGAAGGGGACACTGACGGAGAATACAAGAAGAGACGAGAAAAAAACAAAGAAAACGAGTTATGAGAGCAGAAAAAAAAATAGACACAAAGTTCGAGGATGAAAAGAGAGAAGAGGTGAACGAGAGGGTATGGGTAAAGAGGAAGCAGAAGAGAAAAAGAGGGACAGGCCGAGAGAGGTATAGGGACGTGTTTGAAAGGCTCCAAACCCTTTCAAACGGGCTGACTGCTGGCACCAGAAGTGCAGGCAGTGAAGTCCCCAGTGATGGAAAAAACTACTACAAAAAAAGGGATCTTGCATCTTGTGTCCTCTTTAAAAGTTTATTAAAAGACTGTGAAAGCTACAGAAACAATGTGGATGTGTCACAAGTAGTTAACCGCCAAGCATATAAACCCTTACATTATAAACAGTGGCTGTATGGGCCTATTTGTACTGAACTGAATGCAGCAGCTTGAACCAGCAACAAACTGAACATACATCTGATTTGAAGACAGTGAAAGCTGATGCAGTAGCCTTGCTTAGGATAGAAGTGAACAAGTACACAGTCTATGACAACAGATATTTTTAGCTGAAGGAAAATATTCGGCTCGGTAACGTAATTCAAAATGTCAATCTCTAGATTTGAGGGTTCACATCCAAGCTCACATCTTCTCTCCTTAACCCTCTCGACTCCAACCAGTTTTTTTTACCCCCTCCAAAAAAAAAAAGCACCCAAGCACATATATTTTTGTGAGATAAAATGTAGGATTATTTAAAGCATTACCCATCCTACACGGCAGCAAAGTCAGATGCTACAGACTACATCAATACATGAACAAATTTGCTATCCGATATGCCTATCCTCTCTGGTATTTTCTGTCATGCTTGATTTTTTTTTTTTTTTTTTTTTTTTTCAGCTCAGTCTCAATAGGAATTATGCTCAGATTGGATGATTCTGCACCTCATAATTAGCATCCAGTGCATCCAACACCGAGTGCCAACGCAGTAAGTAGTCTTTTTAAACGCAAATGTTTTAGTTGCCTAACCTTGACTTTAGTTTAAGTGCTTCACTGCTGCTCATTCCCTATCCTCATTGAGGCCGAGATGCCACAGGGAGATACTCGAGGCTTCAGCAAATAATTGACTAGTCGATTATCAAAACATCTATTCAACACCGTACATTATTATGGACTCAATATTCATCCAAGATTTAAGCAGTAATAAGTGATATCATAATGCATCATAACAGGTTCTTCAGAGCTTTTGAGATAGTAATCTAACAACAGACGGTGCCCATAACTTCAGTTGTTGAACATTTGTTTAAACAGTCATTTAATGCCATCTTGAATAAACATAATTTCATGTATTTAGAGAAGAAAGGACTCCTGATATCCCTTCAAGAGAGCAGCTGCATCGTTGCCGCAGTTTAACAGTATCTCCAGCTCAGACAAGCTTTGCAGGGCGTCTAGTCCAATCACGGCCTAATCAGATCACGGCTCATTTGTAAACGGAGCCACTCTCAGAGCCAATTGAGGACTCTGCTATTTCACCTACCCCCAGGTCGGTCTCGTCTAGAGAAGCTCACCCTTTATTGGTTTTATTTGACAGCAATTGATCATTGATATTGGGTGAAAAAACCCCAAAACAAAACAATGAATCTCCTGCCATTAACCGACTCTTCGAACACTGTATAGGATTGATGACTACTACAATGCAGTAGTTGTGAATGACCTACCAGATATTGAAAAATAAAGGATTAAAAAGTAAAAAATGTCACTGAATCCAGTTTGGGTTTGAATTGTTTCCATGGTAATCTCTGTGTAACTGGAGATTGATTTACCTTACCTGCTCTATTTGTCTGCAGTGAAATAAGCATCATCACACAGTAACTGCCTCCTGTCAATGCCAAAACGTCCCTCGACATGGGTTGTTAAGGTCTGTTAAGGTCTCACATATCCAGTACATGTTATGTTAATACGTTTTTAAAGTTAGTAATTAGCTGTACTCCAAGTTGAAATGCAAACTCAGGTAAAAGTGCATCTTTGGAAACAAACTTTAAAAATATTAAACTACATAAGATAGTGTAGAGCATAAAACATGCTCCTTGAGAAATAAACAAAAAAGAGAAATTGGTTTCAAAGTGAAGTGCAGATAAGAGCTCCACAGGCCTTCAGGGAATCGGCTTGACTCACAAACAGCATATCAGACGATGTACTGACGACTAAAAAGGTGCCTTCTTTCCAGAGCTGTCTTTACAGCAGCATGTTTCTGATGCTCTATGTTGTCAAGCCTTGGCTGTTTAGGAAACCTTTACATAATAATGTGCAATGCAGAGCCAATCGCACCTTCAAGCTCAACAATATATGCAGTTGTTTCTGTGACTGACACGATGCCCACAGAGGATTTCTGTGCGTATGTGTGGTACATATTTATATGAAGCTACTGAAGTAAACTCGGCACTCCTTTTGTTGGCCCAAAGGAACAGATGTAATAGATCTCTCAGTGAAACCTCGGAGAGAGAGACGGAGAAGTAGCAATCAATTGCACCTCAAGCATCTGGAAAATATGCTTTACAGTGAAAAATAGTACTCCCCCTCGCTTGGGAACAGTGCTATAGAGGTTTACACTAACCCATCAGCAGCTTCACTCCTGTAACCTTGTGTTGATGTAAGCTCTGCTCCTCTCAGTATCAGCTGAATCCACCCTCATTCCAGAAACGAGACACTCCACTTCTTTAATAAGAGCAATTCTGTCTGTAACACTCGACTCAAATTGAAAGACATTGATTCATATGATTAATATACGCCACTTATAATCCTCCTTCTAAACTCTAAATATGTGACTTTACTGTAAAGAAAATCCCCCCCACTGTGTCACCATCATTCTTGAGACTCTTCAGCATAAAATACACCAAATTCAAATTGCCTCAAAGCTCTACTTTGCCATAAATGGAGTAAATTTCTCACTGATTACGACTGAGAGGCAGCAACTCGCGGAGTCATTTTATTTTGCTCCCACGACACTAAAACAAAGTGATTCCCTCACGTGCCAAAGGAATGGTTATACTAGGACTTGTTCTCCCTGTCACTTCTTATTAAAACTCTGCTTATTCAGGTGGCCGAGAATCAATTAATTATCGCTTAGAAGTCATTAGTTTCACCAAACTCTCCTCCAAGTAGGAAAACAATCATCGCTGTTACTGCTTCATTAGCTGACTAAAAATGTTGCTGCCTTTTTTTTTTCTCTCTCTCAGACACTGTTTGAGTTAAAAAATTATCTGTCGAGGGCATGAAGAGTCTGTCAATAGGTAAATTAATTATGTCAATTTGATGAGGCGAGTTGAGAAATGATGACAAAGAGAGATGTACTTTCTCCTAAATGGCTGGGGATGCTTAATCAGTCACTGACAACCACATTATGTAACTACATGGGAGTGCAGATGTATTTGCACAGTGAAATACTTATATGTACTCCCAGGCTCACGCCTTCACACATCTCTATAGCTAGCATCATACGTATGTGTAAAACTATTTGTGTACGCATGTAAGCAGGACCTCTGGACATGTCTCTGCTGTCGTTGCTGCTCTTAGGGAATCTTGGCAACGGTCATTAGTTTGTAACAGCCCCCTGAACACAGCATCACCCGGTAATTAAATAAAGTGACGCTCCCTTCCTTTTCTACTCTCTGTTAACCAAATGTCAGGAGGAGAGATATCCCATTGATACACATGGATGCATATGGAAGCGAAAATCTGACAAAGGCTGACATTTGGACCGGTTAGATGTTGTGTTGTGAAGGATTGAACTTGAGCTCCCACTGACAACACAGCACGCCATTATCATTAAAGGTTAAAGGATAACAGATATCTTTATTCTCTATATATGAGCATAACACATTTTATAGAGATGAAAGATGAGAGTTGTTAATACCAGCATCTCAGTACCGCAGCGCGTGTCAAGAATTCTTCCCTTTCTTGTGTTGTCTAAATATTGTCTTCTACTTTGTTGTGCCATGTTCTAAGATTCAAAAAGTTCAAGATGAATTCAGTTATCATCACGCAACACAGGATTGTATCGTGATGTCAGTTGTTTTTTTACCAACACAAACAAACATTAACTACACAGACTAATTAAAATATAATCAAGTCACAAAAATAAAACAATTGTGTTGTGGATGAATTGGGGAGTTGAAAGAATATGGTTAAATATTTGTGACTGAACAAAAGCTGGATGAGAAAGACTTCATGCTAAATCTGTTTATTTGAGTTTTTTTCATCTCATCTGCGTCGAACTCAATCAGCTAAGTTCAGCCAATTAGATTTTGACACAATTGGCTTTTTGTAAGCCAATTAACCACATGTCAGGACTCAGCATGCTCCCCCCTGCCAAATCACAAGCCATCTAATCTGCAGTTGTTGCACCGCCCGCAACAAATTTCTGTGTAAATACTCGTGTAATGTCACCGCTCTCCAAAACTATGAAGGGCACTGTGGACTAGAGTGGACACTGAGGCCAAATTATGTATACGGGTGTGTGCGCAAGTTGGAGTCTGGTGGGAGTACCATGGAGCAAGCTTTATCCTCTAGGCTTTCCTACTCCGAAAAATGACTTTATGGGTCAACTGTGAAGCCATAATTATGTTTGCTGTTAGGCAACGACCTCTAGTGGCCATGGTATTTATTATGACAGCAAAGGAAGACTGTAAGACTGGCGTTCAAATCCCAAGCTGACTTGGAAAATGAATACCTGTGTAGTTGTCATTGTGTCTTTTAAGAATACAGTAATGCAAGTTCCCACTCAGTTAACACGTACTGTTAAAATCACTCTGGCTTGTATACTTCCTGTATTTACCGTCGTTCCTGTTCATTCTCTGCAGCAGCTGCGGACTTTACTTGTTGACATCGGTAAGACCTACTATTTTAGTTTTGAGCCATGTAGCTGTTTGTTTTTTTAGAAAAACCTTGAGAACACAGCGAGTCCAAACAGACAAACAAGAAGCAACTCCTTTTGATCAGCTCTCCCCCTTATTTCAGTGCCCATCGTCGGGAAAAAGAGAAGACACAATATTGGGTGAAACGAGCAAAACGAGGATTGCCTCAACAAGGAGATCGGCCAATTGGAGTTCAGTGTCAAACTGGCAAAATGAAAGGCAGCTGCGATGGTTAGAAGATTTAAACCTTGATTGAGCTTCAGTCAACAACAGCACTGAAAAAGAACAAAACATAAAAGAAGTAGATTCTTTGGTCTTGGGCAATCTCTCCAGTTCTAGTGTTAATTGAGAGTTGTTTGTGTTCATAAATGGTGATGCAATGAATGTGAGTCTATGGTCCTTTACCAGTTGAAATGCATTGTATTGCTTCCTTTTGTTCAAATGGAATTCTAGTGTTAGGAATGGACGCTGCATTGAACTACACAGTATGTGACACTTGAGTCACTGAAGTGCCACATTAGCTGTTCAGGCTTAAAGGAAGGGGCATTCCTCTCTCAGTCACCTACTTACAGTGACAAGAAGTCTAAACAAGCCTGTGTCTGCTTCAGTGTTTTCTATTTTTCTAGTCCAGGAGGCAGGAGGCCTTGGGTGCAGCATGAGGGAGAAAGGGAGGGATGATTGAGTTTTATCAACAGTTGACACCTTTCTTAGCCCCTGTAGCTGGCAGGTGATCACAATAGAGGAAGAAAAGTAAGGTAATTTGGCTTCTTTTGACTCCAGGCAATCCTTTGGTATTTTCTTAGAGCTTTAGATTGAAGCAGGGAGGAGAAGGGATAAGAAGGGGAAAGGGGTCTGCTCAGACTAATTGCCTAAGCGGCAGATCAATATCTGAGCTAAGAGGGAAAGACCACAGCTCAGTGACAAGACCGCCAATAGGTCCCAGGAGTTCAAATGTTCCCCTGGGTTGGGATTTGTCATTCTTACTGGAGCAGTGAAAATTGTTGTGGAGAAAAATGTGGTTTATATTCTGAATCGGTACCGTCTCTGAGACTAAAGATGATCGCAGTACGTTTGGTTCACTAATACTGTTTGTCTTCTGCAGTTATTTTGAACATCTTCCCAAAAATTACTTGAGGCGATAAATATGTTGCCTTGACAGTCAGAGATGAGGGAAAAGACATTTTTCTGTCAACTTGACCCTGATTTTGAATTTGCAAAGATAAACGGTTTTCACTACCGTCCTCTCTTTTCTCCATCCTTGGAGTTTAGCATTCACTGAAGCTGGCATTTCTATACTGCATTAGCAAGAAATCAGTGCTCAGCTCTAACAATTTGTGACATGTCCTCCCTTTCTGCTGAGTTCGAGGTATTTCTTTTGATTTTGTTTCTTTTTTTTATGCATTTGTTCAGACATGCTGCTATAGCAACACAAAGACTACACAGATCTTTTTCTATTTTTTTACAAACTGCTTTGATCAAAGTAGCATATCGTACACTGTGCAAGAGGAGAGGGACCTGCCAGATATCGGTGTTTAGGCAAATATATCTATTATAAAGTAATAGGTTTTTTTCAGCCAACTGTCCTGCCATACCTGGCCACTAGATGTCATTAGCTGTAACTGGCATCCAGAATGGCAAGATGACGTCTTTGGTCATTGCCTTCTAAAACCATTACAAATAAATCACTTTTGGTAAGGTTTAGGAGAACAAAAAGGCTAATAATGGGAATGGTTTGCGGACTGATTGTTCCCCTGTGGTTAAAAAAAAATCAATGTTGACTGTCGATAGAAAAGGCGACATGAATGGGAGCAAACCATCCGACTAGATCGACATCTTCGATCCAAGGACTGTCTGACTGTGTAATGACTAGGGATGAACAATTACACTTTTTTCATCCAACTAAATTACCTGTATCCGTATCTGTACTTGAAACTGGTGGAGAAAGTGGTTAGTGCTTAAACTGGAAGTGGTCAGGACTGACTGGAAGTTGTAAATTTGAGTTTGACATTGATTTAAGTGTTTTATAGACTTGAATGAATAATCTTCACTCAGCTACCCAAGGAGAATTTTCCTTCAGCACAAATACTGATATCTACATCAGATGATACTCATACATTACAGTACATTATCTGTGCCAGTTACCCTGGTATCGACGTCTCACTATTGCCTTCTTTGCTCCCAGAGGACAAGAGGAGGGCTTTGTCAAACAAGAGACACATTCATGTCTGAATGGTTGTTAATTTTGGACGCTTGTACACATGAGCTGCTAACAAAGCTAACATCACGTGTGTGTTCTAGCCTGCCTGCCTGATTAACCAGTAAAGCTCTATCTAACTGTATTTGCTCTGCCCGAGTCTCGTCTTTTCAGTCCTCCTCTACCTCCTTCACGTAAAATGTGCACATTTCACACCTGTCACACTTTTGTTTACGGAATAACAACCACACGTTCCGGGGGGGGCAGATATCAAAGCGCTGTTAAATCAAACTGTGCATGGAGGGAGCCTCGCTTTTACTTTCTTTGCTGTTTAATTCAAAAGCAGCTCACTTCAAAGCGACACCCAGGTATTAATACAATCATTTGATTAGGAGTTTTCCAGGAAGGCTTCATTTTCATAATAAAGGGCTCCACATGGGGTCCCCGGTAATCATTAAAAAAAGTAGTAAATAACTGCATATTCATTTTACAGTACTTTACAGTGTCCACTCAGTCGACTGTAGCAACTGTAATGAAAATAGGAGCACCAAGGCTGAAAAAAATCCTGATTCCCAGTTTATTGCTTTTTTCTTGGTGCTTCTCTGGTGCAATCTACATCACTGTTCGTGTTTGGTGAGAATGTGTGGCGTGTGTGGGCAGATGAGTCTCCATGAGAACACAAATGATGCTCCAAAGCGAGGCCTAGTGAGGAGGATTCTGCACACTACAGCTATAATTTTCGAGGAGTGCGGACTACAAACAAAGGAGTGGAAATCAAATAACAATTGTCTGCTGATGCAGAGTACAGCGACCATCATTAATTCCTGTTTTTGTGTGTTAACAATTATCCCATTCAGTGCCAGGCCTTCTGCAAAATAACGTGCTGCATCTGTAACACAATTAGACATTTCCAGTTTTTATACAGCAGGTCAGATCCGGCGCCACCGCCGAACAAAAAGGAGGTCTTTGTGAAACCAGCTGATTTTTATTCCTACTGTGAAAGTGCAGAGTGGGAGGGGAGGTGAAAGTCTCTCTCTCTGTCTGCTAGGGTTTAAAAGGATATGGCTGGACGATGGCAGCGGCGGGTGGGGTGGGAGGTGGGCTTGCAGACTAATTGCCCAGAGCATGGCGGGGTGATGAAGCGACAGGCCGAGCAGAGTGACGGCCACTGCAGTGAAAAGACCCTGCTCATAGCAACACCATAAAAGCTAATTACCGCCATACAAAGAGCCGCCCCTGCCATTGTGCCATTTGGAAAAGAGCAGAGAGAAAAACAGGCGAGTGAGAGGGAGAGAGAGGAAGAGAGAGAGGCACAAGTAAAAGAACCCGCAGCAATAAAGACTTAACCAGTGACAATTAGTCTCCAGTGCTGCTAATGAGAAAGCCAAGATAAAATGGGGGGCTAAATTTAAACGTAGGGGGTTCCATAGCTCCTCTCTAGGGCTCAATACTCTGCCTCGCCAATGATGGGTAAGTCCTTCTGGAGAGTGAGAGAGGAAGGCACAAATACCTCCCCTGGCCTGTGTGGGTAATAAAGTCTTGAGCCTTGGTGGCTAGCGGCGCTGGAATGAGCTACCTGCTGCAGGGTGGAGGGATACTCTCCAGGGAGACAGGTGCAGTACGGTTAAATAGGCAAAACAAATGACTGGGGGATATGTTACATATAGCACCACTGTGCAGATACATTACAGTGAGGCTGTAATGGGGAAAACCATGGGAGACGCATTGGTAGGTACAAGAATTGGCCCCGAGTGTGAGAAATCAAACAAATACAGGGATTTGGCAATAAGATAGCGGGTTATACTGTACTTTTGGCAGGAAAGAAGCCTGGATTTGACATGCACCCTCTCTAAAGTACAGTACATTTGAGCATAGGCAGATCATAAGGCAGCTTATGATTTTAATGAAACGAAAAAATTAAGCTTTTCAGCGTTTTCACTGCTAAACCAATGAGCACATTCATGGGATTTCCCACTTGGCCCGATCCACAATTACATGTTGATTGTTGTGGACTGAAGCAGTCGATAGCAGACACAATTCCTTTTCTGCTCGCTGGCACGCATGTGGTGAGCCTGTGTGGGAATGTTGGCATGCTATTGTGATGCTGTTGAATGATGCTGCGCAAACTGACACTGAACCCTCCTGTTGATGTAAAAGCCTATAGTCAGGACAGCATTAGCATGACTGCCATAGCAGAGGGATGGGGAAATACACAGAGAAAATGTGCCTTGATGTCATTAAATCAGCTGCAGGCCAACAATGTTAAACCTCTCTCTCCATCTCTCTCTGTTCACCCAATCATGGGCCAAGAGTCATGTAAGGACCAGCCAATTAAGGAAAAAGGACTGATGCAGTCCAAAATTTATAGAGTGTAAGGCTGGGAGGAAATGATGGGGTTATATCACATCTCCGTCTACTCGGTTTGACCGCACATGTTGTTTCTACGCCAAACAGCCAACCCGCTATCAAACCAAACCACCGGTGAAATCCACCGTGTCACTGTCCCGTTTGGCCCCATCTGCCCTATGAAAACAACATGGTCTCATACTGTGGTCAAGTTAGCAAGAACAGACATGTATTGTACACTTAGACTTTCAAAATGAAGGCACCAAAACAACTTGGTTAGGTTTAGGAAAAGATTGTGGTTTGGCTTAAAAATAACTCGAGGTGCTACTGGCTTTACATGGGAATTAACACCCCAGTCTTCTAGGTTAGGTTAGGTTTACAAAAACCATTTGGTTAGTTTTGGGAAAACAGGGTTAACTAAGTAACTAAGTTACCTTTGTAACTTCAGTTACATTACGTACATGCCGTCACTTAACTACGTTGAAAAAAGTTAAAACAACTCACTGTTGACTTCTGTTTTCACATAAACAGTCGTCTCCTGGGTGAAAGTTCTATGCTTGTCTAATCCTCCTCCTCATGCAGACTTGCTCTTTAAACTACTTCACCTGACTTCTGCCTTTGCTGCCATAAGAATCAATAAAGCTGCTAAAGGTCGCCACCTAACAATAAACATAAATATGGGTTGTAATAAGCTGCTTTCACAGTCCACCTACATGATAATCTTTCTAACCCCTGCTATTCTTTATTGTGATGTTTATTATTATAGAAAAGCTTGATTAAACACCAGATAAACTAAACTGACTGAATTTAAAATGACATTAGTAATGTTGTTATAATAAACGATTAAGTATAACAAACACTGTTGGCTGATTTATTTCATTTGTCCACTGCAAGCAAACCCAGCTGGGAAACGATCATGACCATGGTTTTAAAAAAAGCCAACATTAATTGAGTAGGAACACTGGCACAAAAGTTGGACACATTACACACCTACCCTGATCCAACACCCTATTGTTCAGAACATTAAGCAGCGCCACTACATGCTGGCACTGAGAGTATGATTCTAAAGAACAATCAGCCAACTAGTTGATACAGGGAAAGATCTATTCCCTGCTAGATGAGTACTAACTACATCTATCCTTCGTTCTTACTGTTTCCCTTCAACAGACAGCCAGAGCGAGTAGATGGCCACCTCTGGCGTTGCCTCCCATTCTGTCCTTGAACTGAGGGGCTCTGGTTGCTCAGTTGAATTAAAAATAGTGTGTGGTGTGTGAGAAATATTTAAACAGCCTGATGTTTCAACTTTGTCAACCCGAGAACGTGACTCTTCAATGTTACTTTCCAAAACCATTAAAACAAGTATCAATGTATACATTTTTTAGGAGAACCAACCTGGATATAATCAAATAAATACACTAGAGACCCGTGACCAACAAAGATGGAAGGTATGGAACAAATATGGCCTTTCTTTACAGTATACACCCCGGCATAGACACACGCAGATCACCGTGTCCCTCAGAAGTCTACCTGTGTCAGCGGTGAGCAAGCTCAGTCTTTGATCGTGACATCCTGGAGAGAGGGAAAGAAGCAGCAATTCCAGCAGGCCCTGACTGTAATGAGGGGGCAATGAGGTTTGAAGCTGCTCATTACCAACACCTAGAGCTGCAAGAAGCTGAGCTGACAGCCGCCAAGGCAGGAAGGACCTGGGAGGACCGCTGCGCTGCATGTGGTAAAAGCACTGGAAGGAACAAATGGGGGCCAGGAATAGATGTCACCTCCAGGGTTTCAACTGACAGTGGGTTTTTCTTCAACATGGATTCCTGTAATCTTGCCTGAAGCTCCTGGTTGTGTTGAAGATAATCACAGGAGCAGCATCTAGACCACTAATGAAATCCTCTTCAAAAATAATTAGGCCATAATGACATGCTAAAAGTTGGTTCTATCAAAAATGTGACCACTTTCCTAAAAAAAAAAAAAAAAAATTCTGTGAAGATTTAGTGTGCACCCTGTAGCTTTACTCTTCTCAAGGTGGAAAAGCCCCTGAAACATCAGCCGAACTCTCATGAGACACAAAAGCTCTGCTATTAAACTCTAGACTAATGAAACTCTTTAAGGTTAGCAGTCGCTGAAGGCAGGGTGACCCACGCTGTATATTTAATAGCAGGGAAAACTCTAGACTTCTGCAGGAAATGAAGGATGCATTTACTAAAACACTACTGTGCAGCTGATAGGATGAATAAAACAACACAGAGTTTAACTGCGAGTTTTACAAACCGTTTTAAGAGACTGGTGATGAGGCAGACAACACTGACTAGCTCTGTTATCTGGCTTATATTGACTACATCATGATGAATTAATTCAATGGGATGACCAGTTATTTGGTTTGGAAACATGGAGTATATAATAACCCGTCACCCTCGTTTTGTCTTCTTCTCTCTGCCCTGGGCTTCTGACAAGCCCTGAGGTAATTAATACTTGTCAAACACCTCTACATGCAACGTACCCTTTCCCATTATACAAACACATTAACAAATACTTCCTCGTACCGCAGGACTGACGTCGCCACATCCGCAAACCCACCGGGCTAATTGACTCTTGACAGGGAGATCACGGAGTGATATCTCGCTAATTACCTGAGTCTGCAGTCATATTAAAGGAAACACACGCATACACACTTGGGTTCCACGGATATTTGTATTCAGAGTCATAAAAAGGAGAGGTTGGGCGCAGCGACAGGGAGGGAGCTGTCTGCTGTTCCACAACTTCTTAATTAACCATCATAGCCCTGGTACGGCTGGCTGACAGAGAGGCAGAAGCAACATGGAGTCAACTGGCTCTCTGTGACCCGACTGGAAGAAAGAGAGACACTGATAGAGAGGAAGAAGGATAATTGACTGTCTGTCGGTTGTGTGTGTGTGTGTGTGTGTGTGTGTGTGTGTGCGTGCGTGCGTGCGTGCGTGCGTGCGTGTTTCCGTTGTTCACTTGGTTCAGTTTGCCACATTGGCATGGCTACAGTGGTGTTTGATCTCAGGTGGTATCAAATAATGACACTAGGGCAAGCATGCAGGGTGGCATTCGTAAGGACTGATACAGCAAACCACCTCAGAGATAATAGTTATGTCTGATGGGGAGACAGATGTTGACATCTGATAGCCAGGAACCTCTGATGTGACGAAAATCAAGGAAGGACAAACTGCAGTATAAATCAATGCTTAAAAAGCACACTATGCAGGATTTGCTATTGCTGTTTCTAGACATGGCTCGGCGAGAGAGTTAATGCAGAGAGAGAGAGCGTCATTAGTGGGAACAAATGAGTGAAGCAATGAAATACGTGATTTTCTGAAGGACCCCCACAACTCCGCTCAATCCTATGGATTTTGTGTGAATGCAGCTGAAGTGCAGCTTCATCCTCTCTGCTCTGCCTGTGTGTGTGTAGCTCAGCCCTGCCCTCAGTCGAAAAGACACACAGACCTGTAGTTCTATGTATCCATAACAACAGGCCGAGAACAGAGGAAAACAGAGGCAGGGATGTTACCTGGTCGCAACGTTTTTACCTCACACTGATAATGGTTGGGGGCTACACACCACTGTCCAAAGGTTGATAGCAAAATACTGAGGAAATAAGAAAATGCTGGCAGAAGGCAGGCTCTCTACAGATACAGACACTGACAGACACTTTTAGTGGGTCATAAGTGATGATTGAAGGGGATTATTTGTGTATGAGCCCAAACGTTGTTTGTTTTTAGGAAAATACTGCATAAAATACCTTTCAGCTTTTCTGATCTTAGCGTTTAACCGACTAAACAAAAGAAGAGCAGTCAAGATGGCAGATCATTTCGTCTTCATTAAGTGGTTTCTTTTACCAATAACCATTATGTCCACCTTTTGTTAACCACGTAGTTTTAGTTGCCTAAACCTAAACAGTGGAGGTGGTGGATTGGAGTAAGCTCATATGAGCAGTTTGTGGAACAGGTATGCTTCTTCCATTCTGCTGCAAACTATCAATTGTAACATTTTATAGATGTTTGACACGTCAGGCGAATGAAATTCCACATCATCAACACATAACTGATACCGTACTTGTGGGCAAAATAAGAACTGAAAGAATTAAAAGCTGCAAATGATGTCCTGTTACGGTACCATGGCATTGTGATCAAGCCCTACTTCACATGGTTCTCATACCGGTCTGTGGCGTGAAAGATGACAGCATTCCCACCTACAAAGCAGTTTCCGCCTGTCCGGAATAACTCGCCGTGAAAATAGACTGCATGACTCACCGTGTGTCTGTGTGCAGGCTGCATAACATTAGCATGACATGATTAATATCATAATAAGATCAACATTCTTTCCTCACAGTGACTGGAGATAAGGAGAGAACAAACTTCTGATTTCAAATTATCATCTGACCAAGGTTATTCTTTATTTTTTATTTTCTTGTGGCGGGATCTAAGAAGCTATTTTTTATAATTTATCACAGTTGCTAACAGACAAACCCACACAAACTCAGTCAGGGGTTTGTAATATTGTGCCCTTCTACAGATTCAATTATGTGTCTTTCATCAGGCAATTACAGCGTATGAATTCACAGCTGATACCACGGCTGCGGGAGCCCAGGCAACCCCCAGGCATCACATGCCACTTGATTGACACACTATGAGAGGATAATTTAACTGTGAACACACAAAGAGCAAGTTCCATCTTTTTTTTTTATGAATGTTAATGCCACACACCAATTAATATTCTGTCCAATCCAAACCAAGTCCAAGTCTGTACGTACTGAATCATACTAGTGCCAACTCTTTTTGCAGCTTCTACCAATTATTCTTATAGTTACAATATGATTGTACTCTGAACAAGTCAACCTTTTAAACAAACTCAGGTCAATTTATTTTTCATTTATTTTGTAATTCTGGCTTCGTTTATCTCATTCACAATATAGGTGAATATAAAACAGCAAGACAAAAGATCCGAGACAGCTAGAGAACACAAACAGGAAGCCTGGATAAAAAAGGGCATTTAAAAAATAGGGATAATAAAAAAAAGCCCAAATTAGTTAAATAATAAAACCTCAGGTATGAATAAAGCAATTAAAATTTAAAACAGACAAATCAAGTAAAACAAGAACAGCTGGATGTGAAATAAGACAAGATTAAAAATTGAAATGTCCCTCAGGATAAAACTGAGGTAAGCTTTAGAAAGCTCTGGATTTTATTCCATGTTATTTGGAACAGAAAACCTAATGAAGGGTAAATGCATTATTAAAATTGTAAACATCCATCACCATCCCCCCTGACCTATGGTAGTTGTGTGCACACAGTTGTCCTGTGCTGTGAGGGAGTATTATTAACACTTGTGGTGTGCTCGATTTCAGTTTTAATCACTCCATCCGGCTTGTTTACAACCTGATCACTGCTTGTGTGTCTGTCTGACCGGTGTAGCAATGTCACAATGTCATTATAATCAATAGAAATGCAAGCAAAAACCCAAGTTCAGAAATGTCCCCTTACTTTGTTGCCTTGTATTACATACCAACATTCACTCTTAATAAAATTCGATGGATATTTACTAGAGATTCACTTTTATCAAACTGCATCTGAAAGGTTATTATTTGTTGCTGTCTGCAGTCATCAGTCTGTAAAAATGAGTCCTTAAAAGGGTAACTTCACCAATTTGACACATTAAAGTGAGTTTACAGGTCAAGAGGAGTGCTACTGCATATGTGATAAAAGTAGTATAAATCCTTTTGTGGCTCCAGAGGAAGCTGCATGTAATCTGATAAAATGCCTCCAGTGATGTCGCTCAGTGACTAAGTTTCATCGTGGGTAATGTAGGCGCCAGGTTTTGAACGGCAGTCCACTGGTGTGGCACTGCACTCCTGTTGGACTCATTATGCACAATTTAAAAACAATTGCTTAAAATCATGACAACCCAACCAGAGGCATTGCCTTTTTTATTCCATACATATTATTTCCTTTACAAGAACCTGGTGTCTTCATTACCCACAACGCAAATTAGCCACTAGAGTGGCATCACTGGAGGCAATTTATCAGATTACATGCAGCAGGTAATGAAGAAACATGTCGTGTGATGACGGGTTTCTAATACTTTTTGGACAAGTATGCAGCTCTACAGCACGATGAACAAAAGACAGCAGACTTTGGTCTTGTCACAGCAGTAACGATATTAACATATCGCCATCCTTATCCTTAAAAAATTGTTTACCTTGACAAAACAGGAAGTCTTAACACCCTTATTCTGACAGAAACAAAGTGTGTGAGGGAATACAAAGAGGAAAAGCAGTCAGGAGTCAGGTATCTTTGCCTCCAAAACATCTATCCCAGTCTGTGTCGGGTTAACGACCAAATATGGCCGTGCTGCTCCAGCTCACTTCCTTCTCTGTCACGCGCACACGAGTTCACAAAGCTAGACGTCTGCAGACACACAACATGTCTGTGTACATACTCATACTGCAGACATGCATATACAGTATGCATCCACACACAAAACCCATAACCACATTTCATTCGCTCCTCGAGGCTAATTTGCCCCCGACTAAGAGCTTTCACACTAGGGTGGTTTCCCAAGTCTGGCTCCCAGAGAGAGTGTGTGTGACAAGGGACTGTACAAGTGTGTGTGTGTGTGTATATGTGTGTGTGTGGCAGACGGCAGCAGCCTCTCAGGGCGCCTGTGCTTTAGCCATGGTGTTGTCCCTGTGGATGGGAGTGAAGAGGAGCCTTTTCTTTGCTGCTGCTGACTGGAATCCTCAGATGAGTGCCTGGAACAAATGGATTTGAGAACAGTACAATCTGAGGCAGTTGGCTTGCCACCTCACTCCGGCCCACACCGGACTCATCTCACGGCAATTCAGAGGAATCACTGCTTTGAAGAAAGCAGTAGCACTGTTATGTAAGGTCTTTATGAGAGAAAAAAAAAAACCTCTTACTGCTAATATTGACGGTCGTATTTTACATTTGAATGATCTTATTTGCACAGTTATTATATCTGAATGGGAACATGTGATCGTGTAAGTGTGAGCTTATCGTCTAAAGCAATCCATTCTTAATTATCTTATACTTTCTAGCATGTTTAGGTTTTGTTAACTAAACGCCTCTCGTATATTATTCATGATTCAATATTACTCAGTTAATGCTTTCAATTAATTAGAATTGTTCAACAGTGAAGAGACGTTTAAATCCCCATGACATGTGTAAGAGACACATGCAAAGAGGCAAAACGACTTTCTGCAGGAAAAACATTCACATACAGCAGAGATCCAGTGCATGAAAACTGGCTGTGTGAGCCTCCATCTCAGTGGACTCGTAGTGTTGTTTAAATATTTACAGGTTTACAGATTTTTATGGTGTTTTCTTGCATTCGTTCTCACAAAACAACCAATGTTCTAAATACATAAAGCACACATTAACATTTCAATCACCATACGAGTCTGAATGAACGAGCTTAAATGTGCTTAAGCTCGAAGCCCAAAGGTGATGCCGGTGGAGTAATGTACAAAAGTATTTACTTAAGTAATAAAGGTTGTTAAAAAGTAAATGAAAAAATATTAACTCTGGGCACCCATACAAATAGCACTTGATTAGAAATATTAAAATATCTCATATTAAATGTACTAAAATATCAAAAGTACAAGTAATATCATACATATATTTACATGTTTTGTATAAACTAATTAACTACTAATATTTTTGATGATTGGACTCAGTGTTTGCTAGCTGGTTACACATCATAGAGACGTAATGGACACCAGCTTTAATGAGCCTCTGCTCACTGACAGCAGACTGGAAACTGAAAAAAAAGTGTTGCACACTCCGGCTCCATATTCAGTTTTCTTTAATTAGATGAAGTCAGCCTGAGAGCCGAAACGTCATCTGCTTATCTCATTGCACCACTTTGGCTCTGCTGTAGAATGCAGTAGTGACTAAAATTATTAAATAAATGTACTGGAGTAAAAAGTACAATATTTATATCCATAACATATTGGAATGGAAATACAAAGCAGTAGAAAATGGAAATACTTGAGTCCAAGTACCTCAAAATTGCACATACATAATACAGTACATGAGTAAACTATTGGGATACATGAGAAAAATATCTACTTAATATTAATACTTCTTATGAAGAGTAGAAAGTAATTACTTTTTACTTTTCATAGCCAATCTGTCCAAATGTGTTGACTTTAAATTGATTTTTTTAGGCTAAATAAACTATTTTTAAAAAAGTTGTATTAGTTGTAAAATGCAGTGACTAGAGACATGTGGTTCTCACAGGACACCTGCATTACAAATATATGGTGATCTTAAAGAATATGATGCATCGCTGTAAATTAAACTATCCAACAGTCAATGAAGTAGTTAAGATGAGCTCAACCATCAACAGCTACAGCAGTAAAATGCAACATAGACATCAATGCAGCAGTAATATTAATCCAAAAACATGAGCTATAACAGTAAAATACAATTTTAGTGAACTATGACTACTTTTCTACTTCCCAGTGCAGTATTGCTACTTTCGCTTCAGTAAAAGATCTGAATACTTCTCCCACTACTGCCTGATACAACCACAAGCCCAAAGCCAAAGTTCTGACATCACAGCGGTCTATTATTGTCTCCCTCCTCTTGCCCTTCTCTCCTTGAACTGTGAGGGCAGTCTGTACACAGCCTACAATGACGATGGTGTTTGAAACTACAGCTCTCAACAAGCATTAGTTGGTCAAGCATCACAGGCACAGAGATAAAATCATCAATCCTCAAACCCAATGAACAAAAGCATGCTTTCAAACTACCATTAACAATGAACCAGAAAAAAACCTCTGGAGAGTGTTAAGTCAAAAGCCGATGCGAGGAGAACACAATCGCAGAAGTGGCTACATACTCAAAGAACACCAAATGTTTACCAGCTAAAACCTCCAACAAGTCCTCCACAACTTCAAGTACCAGAGATTGTTGAAAAGTCTTTATTTTCCTCTGTGTACTGTCTGCTAAAACAGCTACAGTTAGAGTGCAGGTGCATCACAGAAAACAAGAAAATAACAAAACCATAAATGGAGGAGAGAAGAATGGAAGAAACGATTCAAAACGTGGTGTTATTGTTCAGTTGTAGAGAAACATGCCTCCCCCTGCCTTCTGCCAAACTCTACGTAAAGGCTGTGGCATTAACACATGATGCCTCATCAATCAATGCACTGTGGGGAAATAAATGATACCGTAAGCAAATGACTGCTATTGTATGTGTCAGCATTCGACAGCCATTTGCCAGAATGAGAGGGTTCTGTAGCCCTGTCCACCTCTCCACTCAGTCCCTCCTCCCAGCCCTCCATCTCCTGTCATCTGTCCCACTGGCAGCCTGTCCTTCTCAAGGTCTGCTTCATCGTTAATCATCATTCCCTTCCTTCAAGTTCTCTCTGCAACGCATGCACAAACACACACACACGCACACGCACACACCGTTAATCACTCACACCTAACACCATGCCCTGAGTATAATTATTCAAAGCTGTCTGATCTTTTATCGTTGCTCTTGTTGTGCTTGGCGCAGATTGTCCCTCAAACATTAAAAGCCCTGTCATTGTCCATCATTAAGTCTTAAAGATAAAAAAAAGGAACAATCATAAAGGGACACTTAATGCATTGGTTTATTTGTGATGCACTCATTTTACAATGCCGAGTGCTTTTAACACTTACCTAAGTGCACAACAAGAAAAAAAAAACACCAAACAGCAGATTGGTGCCGTCACAAAAGAAGTGAAGGGATGATTCTTCTGCTTTTTGGTCTTTCAAAATAAAAATATTAATTGCAAGGTGAAATGAATGAAATGTAGTTAGGCTTCAACTATCAGAGATAATGATAAAAGTTGTGAAACTGTGAGTCATTGCAAAAAATACAAACAAAAAAGTTATTAAAGTTATAAATTATAGCAAAACCCCAGAGGGGAAGCGTAAACAAGTGCTGAATATTTTGGCAATTTCCGAAATTATAATAATAACATCCCTTTCCTTCCTCATTATTTAGTTTGATGATAGAATCACTTGATTATCCCTGTATACTTTTTTCTGCATCTGTCTAGCCTTTTGGGACAATGTGGCATCTGTAGTACATGTGCTGACTTGAAGATGAGTTTCTCAGGCAGTGCTAATACCCAGGCTTGTCACTTCCCGGGGTAGGTGTTCAGTCGTTTTACTGACCCAACTGACCTGACCTGACACCAGCACTATGTTAACAATACAAAAGTGTTGTTATGAGCACCATTTGTGCCAAATAAATCATCACAGGAGTCCGGTGTTTTGAAGACTTATCAAACTGAAAAAGATCATTTTTGTCTCCATATTGACCATCGTTAGAGTAAATTGATGAAGGTTCTCAGTCATCCAGCTCATGGTAATTCTGTATCGTAGGCAACTGGACGTGCTTCAGTTCTCACTAACTGGAGGGGAGTCGCAGGCTTTTAAATTCGGTGTGGGAGTGTCCTTACAGAGTCGTTAGGGGCACTTGTGGGTCGTTGACTCAAGCAGCCTTCATGTGGGTTGCTAGGGCATCAGGCATTTTATTTCCATGGCCCTGTGATTGTGTGATGTTATGTTGTGAACTCTAACCCCTGCCGAACAGTTTACCAAAGGGAGAAGCTGCTCTGTTGCTGTGCTACTAGCATGCAGGTCCTACTAGTGACTGTTTGTCCACAACGACAAATTAAAAAATAGTAGCAAACAACCAGGATACAAGGCAAATTGATTGCAAGTGAAACATAGCGCTACACAAAGAAATGTCCGTTGTGTTCCCCCTGTAGCATTTAGCCAAGTACGCACACCTGTGACCCCTTCGATTCTGCCTCTGATCTGCAGGTCATGCCTTCACCAAAGGAGGATTCATAATTAAGCATGCTGGACCTACAGCGATCGCCTGCATCCACAGATGAGTTTTGTTTTTTCAAAAACCTGGTGCACAAGGCCAAATTGTGTGAATACACATGACACGTTCAGTCATTCAGGCTGCTGGTCTGATCGCCAGCTTACCCGATCGGCCACTGCGACGTGACGTTGGGTTGTGTTTAACGTTAAATCTGGTTTAACTTTATTTGCCGCACCTGAATGCAATTTTTTTAAACAGAAAGAAAACTACTGCAAAAAATCAGGAACATTTCCATCTGTTCAGACCAATATGTTATCTGTTCATATCTGAATGATAAATTTCATGACCACCCTAACAGAAAGCAAGGTAGCGAGGACAGTGTGTGTCTGTTCTCTGAAGGTACAGAGCAAGGTGCAAGTGCAGGGTTTCCTGAGGTTTATTTTTTAAAGTCTGAAAGTTGAGTGCATGATTGGAGGGTAAGGAAGTTAGATCATCTGTTACTTTACGCTGTAATGAGTCAAACAAAAGGCATTGCTGCAGTACAGTGTCCTGCAACTGTAAGGGCTTTTGTATTGCACCAGACAGGGAAACAGTACAGCAGTGTACACACACTCATACACACACCGGTTCTGATCAATGACTAACAGTACAGGAATGACAGCAGTGAATTTCTTTAAGTTTGAATGTGCGGTCACAGCAGCATTTCATCACTTCAAGGCGACTTGTCGACTCTCAAGGAGTTCAGAAGGCTCAAACCCCCTAAAATGACTATTTAAAAAGCGATGCCATTTCAGATCAGCTCTTCCTTAACTCTTCAAATACTCTCTTTCATGTCTGACATTCCCTTTGGAAAGCTGAGACAAGGCCTCAGCCAGGTGATGGGCTTTGATATGCTGATACCAGGTTATATGAATATCAGGTAAAGACATCCTTGACTTTTTTCTCCAGGTGACTTAGCCTCCCGCTATCTCTGTCACTCTGGAGTTCTCATCTGGAAATGAATTGAGACAGTATTGAGACGGAGGGTAACGGAGAGATTTGTGACTTTTTACTACATACTAGTTTTTCAGTCACGGCTTCACTCCTGTCAACGTTTCTAACAAAAAATAAACCCAACATGCAAATTAAAATCATTTATAGGAATTCATATTTGTGTTTAATATGCTGCAAGAACATTGGATTTGAATCAACATAAAAATGAGGAACCATGAAAAATAAAATGTACTAAAACTGTAGTTCCTTGAATGGACACTTGAGGCTGGCTCCAAAAGTGAGTCAGTCCCCATAAGACCCCCTGTTTAATTGCTCAACGTATCAGAAACAAACATGACTACAGCGTGGTACAGAAAAAAGCTTTTGGTCTCTATAGCTATTGTCCCCACTCATGGCAGCTGTGTGGTGGCTGATGTTTAAACAACTCACTCGTTTCAATGATATTAAGGCTTAAATTGGGCATAATGAAGGGCGTGACTGTTCTGAGTGTCAGCTAGCCGCAAGCTGCTTGCCAGGCTTCACCTGAGCTAAACTGGGTCAAAGGACTGGACCTCTTTGCTGTGTTTTTGGTGCCTTTTGGATGATTTTTAATGCAAATATCAGACAGTTAATATGGCTTCCTGTGATAATTGGACCAACATCGCATGATGGAGGGATAGACACTGGTGTTCTAGATTAACAAGTGATCACTAACTGCTAGGCAGCTGCTGTAACTGTTGAGCTCTGGAGTAGGCAGGCGTGGGCAGAGCCTGGAGCTTCTGGAGGAATAAACGCCCGGAGTATACCTTTGGCATTAAAAAGTGGATTTATCTTCACTCTCGCTTCTCAACCTGTCTGCAGCAACGAGACACGGAGGTACCGAAATCTGGTTTGGGCGAATAATCCTAATTAATGCAAGGCGAAAGTTGCTTCTCTTTTTGTGTGAACACAGCTAGCTTGTTATCCTTTGCTAGTTTGGTACCTTCCAGCCAGGTGCACAAGGTTCAGTAACCAGAGGTAGCCAGAGATTGGACGGTACCGCCCCACTTTCATCTTCACAGTGGCTCTTCAGAAACCTATGGGTGATGTCATGGTGGCTCTGTCCATTATATTTTACAGTCAGCGGTTGTAAAGCAGGAGAAGCAGCTCACCACTGTAAATATTGTTTTGTACTCAAACTTTTTTTTAATGATATCTTCAATGTGTCTGCATATAAACACAGAAGTCTCCTGGATATCATAACAGTATTCTAGGTTTATGTTAAATCCCTGTGTTTTTTATGATTCTAACTACTGTTCTGAGAAATCTTTTATTTTTCAGCCAGCTTTTTAATACTGGATGTTTTTAAATCCCATTTCACCTGTGAGCTGCAGAGGGCTTTGTATGCAACATCAGTCATACCGATATTACCGACTCAGTCAAGCTCTGGTGATAAACAGTCTTCAGTCTTCTCAATCTAATCAATCTATTAATCCAACTTCATTTCCTTTTCTTCACATTCAAGACTCGTTCACAAATAGTCATCACACCAGTTTCTGTTTCTTCCTGTTTTTCTGCCCCAACTGTCACTTCAGCGTCTGCCCTCTAATATATCCAAATCAGAGAGCTGTGGTGACAAACGTGTCATTGACGGCTGAGTTTGGCACCTCAAATAGAGCAGAAAGGAGAGGAGGAACAGAAGCTGCTGCTAATGGCCACTCACATGGCATTAATAAGACATTGAAAGGACACTCGGAGTGAATTATGATCATTATCCTCAGAAAATGATGTCATATGATACGCCCCATGTGCTTAATGAGCTCAGTGAGATGTACACCTTCTGAATTGACAGAAAGGTTATTAATCTAAAGTCACAGTCACAGCAGACAAGGATTGTGTGACAATCTAAAATTGAGTCTAAACTGTCTTAGGCCTGAATATTATTATCATTATCATTTTTATAAGATTATTAAAATATCTGTTAGACACATTTTGAGTAACACTTTAAAAGCTTTTCTATTCATTTCCATTAATCATCTATTTTCCAAATCAAATATTTTATCATAAAAAATTATTTCTGTTTCTGAAACTCAGCAAAGCAATAAAATACTGCTCGCTGGGGAACATACAGCTCAGTTGAATGACATGCATCGTGTTGGGGTCTGAAGACGAGAACATGAACGTCCTACACGACCTAATTAGTTAAGAAATCAACGTAAAATGACTTTTTCACACTACACTTCCTTCACGACTCAACACTCGGTCTGCATCTTGTATTATCTATCCACGGTATGAAGCACATGTACGTTTAAATGTTCTTACATAGCAGTGACACATGACCTGACCCGACTTCTCGGCTCATATCGTGCTTCAGGCTACATTACGCAACACCTTTTTTCATCTCAAGTTGCGTAAAACACCCTAAGGCCTCTTTCAGACCAAATCAGGCGATGTGGCGATTAGTTGAGGGGGGAGGACACAACTAGGCGAGTATCATCGCTTCGTTCGGTTCCAGCTCCCCGGCGCCGGAGCAACAACTCTTCCAGACAGGCTTTCTCCTCCCTGCTGGTGCAGTGTCCTCGCAGCACCATGTTTTTTGAGGTACCAAGCACAATAACAGAAACTCAGAGCAATTTGTTGGACCTCTGAATGTTTGTGAACGTGTCCTTTTTTGGCCTATATGATGTTTTACCCTGACATTAACCGTGTCATGTCAATCAGCACTTATAATAAAATATGAAAAACTTCCAATTAAGAAATTATACAGTGGTCTACATTTATAGTGTTATTTCACACATTTAGTCCAAATGGCTTGAGTTACATTACTATTGACCAGCCAGTCTAATCGCCGGCTTAGTGATTGGCTACTGCAGGTTGTGTCTCTCCAAAAGTCCAATCTGTTTCAACTTTTTACCAAAATAGCTGCTACTTTTTTTAACTGTTATTTTTTTGACTTTATTGCCAAAAACACATATTGCCTGTGGCAGAAATACTGTCACCAGCATTAGAGAAGAAAGCGGCTGTTAAAGATCAAGAGCAGCAGACAATCACTGCCCGCGGCATCTTTCGACCGTCGCAACTGACCAGCCGGACCGCCCCAGGGAAGAAGAGAGTGGGATCGAGAGTGATGCTAATCCAGCATGGTTTAAAGGATACTCCTGGCTTATGTCCAGTCGCAGGAAAAGGAAATGGACAAATGGGACTCAACAACGTGAAATCAGAGACCGTTTTGCCCACAAAATCAAGCTGTTGCACTCGACAGGTGTAGCATCATGTTCCAGGTGATAGCTGGACTGCAGCTGGACGAGGAGAGGTGGACCCTGTGTTTACAACATCGATGCTTGGTGCTCACACACAGTCAAAGTTGATGTTGATTCCCAGATGTCAAACTTTAATATGAAGACGCCAACCACATTATCATCACCATGTTGTTGTTGCTGTTTACATTCACCCTTTATACATATAATAACTGTATACAGTTTGCCTGTAATTTCTGCAGCATGAAAGAGTATATGAACTTCCAGTTCCTTTTTGTAACTCTGTGTTGTATAATGACAAATAAATGACCTTGTACCTTAATTCCAAACTTGAAAAGTTGATTCAAGCAACTATTTCAAGTTGTTGGCATACTACAAAGTGTAGCTGCCAGCTAAATGTCAAGGACTTTCCACAGGCATTAAGAGCAACAAACAATTCTGCAATCCATGCTTTAACCCTTTACTGCTACCAACCAGTACATTTCAGATTGTGTCCTACAAAGTTGTTTTGGTAACACTTGATAATAACCATCATTGATAAATGGTCATTCAAACCATTTATTCAGCAATTGTAAAGCTTTGTAAACATCAGTTGCAACTTTATAATGGCCATCCAAATAACGACTAAAGATGAACTACACAGTTTTTCTCGACTTTTTACAAAATAGTATAAACATCAGTTGCAACTTTACGATAAACAGTTGCTTAATAGTGGCTTATAAAGCATGTCGTTGTTTGTTAATTAATCTACCATTGATTAATGATGGATATTATAAAATGTTAAACCAAATGTTTAATGGACGATTGCAAACCCTTGAAACTCTTTTCAGGCATTGCATTTTTCTGACACCAGGATTGAAGCACATTGTTTTACATGAAACATAAATATTAGAAAATTATTTTCAAAGATAGATAAAAAAACAACTAAACGCCAGAAAACGTATAATGATATGATGATTTACAAAACAAATACGCAATACAATCTTCCATATTAATGGACATCTAATCCCCCCCCACCACCACTACCTACTCTACGCTTTGAAGACCCACTGACACCACATGCTGGGAGCTGCTGCGGACTTCATAAAAAATTCCTTAAAACCACACTACCGCCTGGGTATCGGGGGTGCTTACACACTTCAACTTAGTGCTGAACTCAACTTAAAAGAACATTAAAGGCATAAACAAACTGCACCATATTCATTATCTATATGTAGCAACAGACACAAACAGTGTAACAGGTGATTTTTCTGTTGCAAATCTCTACACTGAATAATTCTCTTTGAAGCTGTGTTGTCATGTCCTATAATGTGTATTATGTTGTACTGTGAAAGAGTGCCATGCAGTGGCTGTGTTGAACAGGATGTGGCCTATTTTCTGTTTGGAGGAGACAGAGAACTAGTATTTCTAGCCAGATCCCATGTGACAGGCCGACATGACAGCGAGCCCAGCTGTGCCGAGGGGGATGCATTTCCTCTCGCATCTCTTGTCGGTCTTTTCTTTTTTTTTTTTCTCCCACTCTTCTCCCTGTCTCTCATTCTCATTGTATCCCCTCTACTTTGAGTCTTTTTCAACCTGTCTCCATTATGGGCATCAACAGCGAAGCCTTTAAACGATGTAATACAACCTTCTGTTGGACATATTGGAACAACCTGGTCCTGGATAGTAAGTATTCATCCTTCAGCTGTTTCATTTCCCAAAATCGATTTTATGTTTAGATAACGTTGGAATGTTAGCAGTTGTAAGTGCTCTGCATATTATCAGCTTTGGTGCACCGTCAGTCTGTCTTTACTTTGACACACTTCCCTGGATGAATGTGCCTCGCTCTGACGTCCATCCAGCCATCGGAGGGCCAACTTTAATGTGGAACAAGCGCTGTGCAAATAGTGATGAAATGAGTGGAGAAACAGAAATTCAGTTGCTTTCATATCAGTGATAAGGGCTTGATGAGTAGGAAAATGGATGTTTTTCTTCCTCTTCACAGTCGCCAGGTCTGAACCCATCTGAACACTTATTAGAGACGTTGTGAATGAATAATTTTAAAGAATTTGTCGGGTCCAAAATGTTTTATCTCTGTGTAAGAATTCTGATAGTTGGTTCCAGCTTCTAACGAGGTTGTGAGCCAATAGTATAACAGCGTTGGTATCCCGCGGTGTAGTTCTGTTTCGTCATCAAAGCATAGAAAGCCGTGGTAGTTGCCAGTTTGTGGGAAAAAAATAATAAAAATGGCATGAACAGAAAATACAACAAACAAGGCAGAGAAACGTGACTACGCTTCAAAGGGTCTACTTGGAAAACTTGTCAGCAAAAAATTGTAAGCGCCTGTTTCCTTTCTTTCTTTTCCATCATTGGGATTACAATGTCTGTTTGTGTCTCTCTAAATATAATGTTAATTCTGTAAAGGTGCAGACTCAAATACTTCAGTATCATATCACATACGCCAAGTTCACATTTGCCTTTGATGCTATAAACAAGTGGCCGCGTCATCGTTCCACAAATCGGTTTCTATCCGTCCAGAAGTAAACACCAAATGCAGCATATCTAAATATCTTCACCCAGGACAGAGGCTCACAGTCAGTGACCTTGAAACATTGTTTATGTTTGCACGAAAGGCCAAAATGCATAGAAAAAGCTTTGTTTAAAAAAATAACCTTGTAAGTATGAGCAGGGCCTCATTCAGGCAGCATTGTCCTTCCGCTGTCGTCCTGTTAGCGTTTTCAAGACACCCTGTCGCTACAAGAAACAACAAAAACAGAACTAGCAACCTACATGCTGAAAATGGCAAGTTACACTAACAAGCTAGTAGCTCTTACCTTTTCTTTTTGCAGGGATTTAGCCATTTTAATGCCAAACAAGTTCTCCCTGACTCCATTTTGCAGGGGCATCATCACTGCATCCTGGGCTGAGATGATTGCGACAACACTACACTGCACACTACAGTGGTACAGGGGACAGTGCTGTGGAGATGGGTCTGCCTGTGCAAGACTACTAGTTGCACATCATGTCAGTGTGTTTGCCAAATTGTGTGCTAAATTTGTGCTAAGCAAGTACAGTAAACCATGGATGTGCTCCAGGTTCTCCTGCTTTTGGGCCTCATTCATCAGCTACAGACAATATTGGAAAAGCTGTCATGACGTTTATAAAAAAAAAGTCAAGAGGATGTGAAACTTGAGGAGAAAACGTGGTAAATAATAATAATAATAATAATAATATACCATAATTAAGTAAAAGGCATTTCATGAGAGGATCGGAAGACTTCAAAGGTCTTGGTGGTGAATGGTGTAAGATGCAAGGAGCTTAGGATGCGGTGGATCCATCTCCGTCTCCCGCTGCCACTCCCTCTGCTCCCTCATCGCCCCCCATATAGAATTATTGATGCGGTACATTAACTGGTGGACGCACCTAATCTGGGAGCACATAGGGGAAAACTAAAAAGAGGCAGCACATGGGAGAGGCGATGAGAGTACAGGCGCAAAACATAAAAGGGGGATGAATAAGTTATCAGCCTGCTTCGCCTATAGAGCGCCACAGCGAGTTTCATTACAGAGTTCAAACTGCTGTCTGTCTGTTTATCCATCTTTTTTATCTGTGTTTTTAATACTTCCCATCTGAGTGAACTGTGGTGGTTCAAAAAACTTTCACAAAGAGTAGAAAACGGTTCTGTTTGTACAGAAGAGGTGAGCGGGGGGGAATTTGGGGGATTTGTGTGTGCTTTTGTGCACTATAACAATAACAGGGACTATAGGTTTGGATAAAAGTATGCAGTGCAACCCCTTTAAGGCAGATTGTCCTCAGTACAGTCATGAAAGGAGCAGATGTAGATATCTCATGCTTCTGCATGTGCTTATGTAAATTTCTACACGCTTGCCAAGGCTTTTAACCTGAAGTTAGCATGTCTCTCAAGCTCTTGGGACCGAGCAGCAAGAGAATTATGCTGCATATTTAAGAGACGTGGAATGAAAGGCTGATTCACAACCCAGCTGGACACTCACCTATCTTCCCTGAGGAGAAGTCTTTTTAGAAAAGGCTAGACACTGGCAAACCGGACAACAGTACTTATCACAGCAGCTACTGGAGATAAATAACTTCCACAAACAGTTTCTCAGGCTCCTTTTACCATCCCGGACGAGCCCCCAAAATACTAGGGCTGGGGGATGAGGGGAGTAACATAGCATGAAAATGATTGATTCACAAATTTTATATGAAGTAAAAGTAAATTCAAGCGCCTTCAAAGGACGATGTCATCGTCCTACAAAAGAGTAGAAGACAAGCAATGTTACCAGAGGCTTTCAAAGAACACGAGAGCACTAATGAAGCTTATTTTGTTTATTTCTTCTATGCTTTCTGAATTACTCTGTGTTCTCCCTTTACTCCTTCATATCTTTACCTCAATCTCTTGGTTTAATCAACACCGTCCAGCCTCTTTTTCTTTTCTATTTGTTCTACCTCGATGACAGTCCCTGAGTTGCCGACAGCCACTGCTGCGCCCGTCCATCTGCAACGTTTCCCTTGTGGCATCAACATATCGCTACCGTCAGAGGAAAAAACCTTGACGCTCTGAGAAAGTGTCAGTTTGTGTCAGAAACTTGCTGTGTGTTTGGACTGCGAATTCTAGACGTTGTACAATGACCTGAGCGGCTGAGTTCAAGCCCCTGGGTACATTACACTTGCAGCATTCAACAGGCCTTTGTTAAAAATAAGATTACAAAAAAACAGACACCACAACACAATAGCTTTTATCCCCAGTGGGCTTAAGTTAAGACTGATGTTGCTTTTTAAGGTCCAATGCCAATAGTTCGTGCAGAGCTAGTCTGGGCTCTGTTTTAATGGTGCAAGCGGTAGGGCTTGGGTGCACAGACTGTGTGGGCGTCCATAAGAACAGCAGCTTATTGAGCTCAAACTCAATTGCCAGAGAGAATGTTAGAAATGTACCTTTCTGCCAAACAGTTTATGTTGCAAACTTTGTTTCTCCAGGTCCAGTTTTCAATTTTATGCTGTGACAACACTGTGGTTAGGGGTTGGGCACAAAACCGGTGGTTAGGGTTCGAAAAAGATCACATTTTAGCTGAATATACTGTGTGTGTGTCGACCCAAACATATTTAAAATATCTTCCCAAACTTGGACGTACATGTGGACTGCAGGAACATAAAATTGGCCACATTTTATTCTGGACACTGAGCTGTTGAAGCATGACAAACTGTGGTTCAACAAATAGAAATAGCCTCTTGGTGTCTGGATGTTGCAGAGTGGCATGACATGAAAAAAAAAAAAACAGTAGCACAGATCTACAACAGCTCCAGGGCCGCAATTCTTAACCCAAAGACTATAGATTTATCAACATACGTGTCCTGTTGCCTTCAGATGGCTGCACGGATTTAATGAAGTGGAGGAGAAGTGTTTCATACAAAGCTGCTGTCAACAGCAGGTGCTGGAGGAATAATTCAAATTAGATTCATTATACAATAATGCAGACTATTTTTCCAATGTTCATATTTTAACCACAATAAACTTGCATCCAGCGGTGATCCACTAAAGAGGCCCACAAGAGCTCATTCATTTGATGCCACTGTGTCGTCGTTCTTCTCTCGATCGTGGCTCTTAGCTCATGTACAGCCTCCATCCTGCCTCTTCCCTTCACCAGTTTACCGATGGTCTCTTAGACACACTTACATACACATACACCTATTGCTAAATATGTTCATCACCTTTACCCTTAACAACATTAGCATCTTTTAAATCCTGTCCTAAAACTGTCTTATGGGAAAGCTTTTATGAATTCTTAAATAAGTTACTGGGTTTTATCATTTTCTACTTCAGCCATGTAACATTTTTTAACCTCTTCCCGCGGTGTTTCATCAACCTCGGGTTGTTTTATTTAGTTTTCTGTTTTATTTGCTGTTTTTCCTCCAAATACTTTGTAACCTTGTTAAGAAAAATGGTTTGCCTTCCGAGACTTATTCCTAGGTACATTTCCATAGGTGGAAGATTATAAAAACACACACAGACACACACACAGTAGCTTACTGGTCAAATGGACCTTGAATGAACAAAAAAACAGCGCAGTCAAAGAGTCCCTGAACAAACAGAAACATAAGAGGACACACACACACACACACACACACACACACACACACACACACACGGCCTGTTTGACCGGCTGCCAATACGCTTAATGAAAGAAGTGATGAGTTATTGACAGATGCTTGGTATCTGAAGCTGCTGAGGTGTCTATTGCTGTCAATTTGCTGACACACACACACACGCACACACACACACACACACACACACACACACACACACACACACACACACACACACACACACACAGGTGCCCGATACAGCATTCCAAGCAAAATGGTCGTGTCTCCTTGTGTGAGTATGTGAGGGTGGGTGTTATTGGCAATGAGTGAATATTGAGTACATCATCTTTGAGCACACCGGTCCATGAAGGCTATTTATCTTAGGGCGAGCCTTTCAATGTGTGTGTGTGTGTGTGTGTGTAGGAATACACACAGCTATGTACACGCTATGAAGCTTCAATGAGCAGCGTGTGTTTGTAACGTGTGCATGTTTCAGCACCTTCATGTGCTGTACGCTGAGACATTTGAGTGGCAGCGGGTTTAAGAATCCAATCAGGGCCACGGACTCAATGCAATGGTGAGGCTAATTACTGGATTCACAATAATGAGCATATGTGCACAAATGTAAGCCCCCTCCACACACACATACACACACACACACACACACACACACAAGTTTGACCGATGTTGCTGCTGAGGACGACGGACCGTGAAGGATTTATGGTTTAGTTTGTGATGACTCCACACACGCACACGTAAAATTAACAAACATATCCACCCCTGCGATCCTCTACCTTCTTCCCTCTCCTCCTTCCACCTTCTCCTCCTCCTCCTCCTGCCTGTCCTCCTCCCCTCGTTTGGTGTGAAATTAAACATTAAAGCCCAGCAGCACATGAGTCAAGGTGCTTAATGATGTCGACTTCCTAATAAATTTCTCTGGAGAAATAGCTAAAGATTGCGAGACAGGTCGAGAGAGGGAGAAAAGAGAGAGGAGGCACATTCAGAGTGTATTAGAATATACAGGGACCGGGCAAAATGATTGAAACCCTGAACAATAGAGGACCCACACTGAGTCAACTCGACCTCTGGAGGACCTAGAGGTGGTTACGTCAGGACTTTGGTTCACAAGATACTTGGAATGTCACCCATAACCATGAGCATCTATAACCTACGGATGCACTGCTCCATTTAGTGTGAAGGACTTTTGAGAAATTAAAGCAGCAGAAGTTCAGATATACGTTGGTGGCGTTGCAAGCCAGAGACCATTTGAGACTGGATATTCCTAATGAGGGATTTCATAATTCAAAAGCGTGAAGCCGCTGGAAATTTTAAATGCAACATTAGGAAATTTTCTAGCTGTGTTAGTGGACCCAAGACTGTATAATTTTGATGTCAGTACAATATCCAGCCGTGGTTGTGGTGACAGATGCAGGTGTTTTAAGCCAAAACATGATCTTTTCCCTAATTAAGTGGTTTTTGTGCCTAAGCCTAACCAGACCATAAGCACAGTTTCCACACATACAATCACAAGCTTAGCATCAAAAAACATTAAGTTTCAACATGAAGAAATACTTTCTGAACAAGAATAAGAGTCTACGGCCATGCTAGACGTTCTGTTTGGCAGTGCTAACATGCTCACAATGACATGCTAACATGCCTATGTTAGGCAGATAATGTGTATAAGATTGTCCATGTACCATGTTTTAGCACGTTAACATTTACCATTAAACACAAAACACAACTGAGGCTGATGGGAGTGTTATTAGTTCTGCAGGCATTTAGTTAAATACCAAATAATTGGATATGAAAATGTATCCTGAACTTTTATGACTATCGACACAATAGTTAACACAATATTTTACTCAAAAACACATACTTAAACTTAATTGTGGCATCAGAGGAAAGTCAAGAGATACATCTTTTGGGAACCACTCAGCTATGTCCTGTACATGTTGACATGATTCAGTCCGGACTAAAATGGTGGCCCGAACAGTCGACCAACACGGCAAAACATTTGTAACAGTATTTATTTCACAGACTCTCAGACAAAGCTTCTCCAGAGCCACAGAAGACATTATATGAGTGTTTTCGCAGAATGAGTAGCATCAGTGAAGTCCCTCAATCAGCAGCCACAGCTGAAAACACAATTACATTTGTGTTTTGTTTTTAACTGTAACTTATCAGTTATTATCCAGCTGGTTTATGTATGTTATATAGTGCCAGCTGAGGCCGTCTTATCAAGCTTCTTTAAAAGCATCACATTTGTGACTCTAGGAACGAGAACTGACTCTTCTTTTTCCAGGGTTTTCCAGTAGAGCTACAATCAGCAGCAGACTCTGCAACGATCACATGCATCATCTACAAAGTAGTACATTTTTAAATGAATGAGATGAAACGGTAGAGCTCGATGGAAAAAAATCCTTTTGAAGTTAGATTCTGAGGACGAGATGTAGAATACAAACACATAAAGACATAATGACACACAGATTAATTAAACAGAAACATTGATCACCCCTTAAATACTTTGTATGTGACTGTGGTCTTCAAAATGAATCACCCCTCAGAGTATAAGCCAGTGCTGCAGTCTGGTGCTCACATTTTGTCCCACAGGTTATCACTGCTGCTGCTGGAGGTGGGAGACTGAACGAGCAGTGACACAAATGAACAGCAGCTAGGCAGCTTGTTGTGGAGGAAATGTTAGCTCGGCTTTTTCATCCGTGTCTGGAGTTACTGCAATAACCCTGCATTGTTACCACTTCCAATAAATAACTTAAAGCATGTCTGAGAAAGATTAAGGTGCCTATAGAAAAAGAAAGGGATGATATGTAGCTTCACTCATGTCTCATGAAGACTTTTATAGGTAATAATATGAAAACAGTAAAACCATAAACAGTCACAAACTGAAGATTGTGTAAATGTGCAAAGAGACAGACTTGACAAACACAAACACTAATTGAATACATTCTTTTGGGCTGTATTCTTTATCATATATGTTTACTGCCCATCATAAAAGGGCTTGTGGGCATAACTTTCATTTATTGTATGCAATCTCAGTAAGTATATTTTCTATTTACAAAGTGGTCTCATCTTGTGCACTGATGCAATATAAGTGCAATACGCTGCACTGGACCGATCGCTGTTGGGAATTCTATCAAAGAACTCCAGCGCTATTAACAGCCGATGGAACAGTAACTTGTATTCATATTAAACTTTATAATGAGGCTGGACACATCCAGCTGCCCTGCTACAGACACAGCAGCGTGTTTATTTCATCACTGTTGTAATGGATTATTATTGAGAGACAATATTGTAGCTTCTAAAATGTTAAACAGTCAATAGTCACAGTTTGGCTTCAGGATAAAAGTTAGAAACGGGGTTATGACACTTTCAGAAAACTTGATTTAAGCGTACTGAACTGCCCTCCGCCCACATTACAGTCATCCTTGTTAGCAGTCTGACTACATGTGTTGCTAGATTTTTAATGATTTTATTTTTGGCACTTTTGACATTCTGCTGCAATAAAGCCAAGAATAAATATTCCTTTTTGATAAGGAACCACATGCTGTTCAAGTCTCACATGTTTACTGTTAAAGCAGTGATTGACATTTTTTTTCTTTTTAAAATTGATACATGGGGCTGATTGCAATTAACATCATGACCCACTTGCTACCTTCTAATTATGATTGAGTTGTTTCAACGCTGAATCTTTATTCATGTGTTTTTGTGCCGGCTCCTGTATGCTCCTGTTTACTCAACTTATTTTCATGTTATATATGAAAGTTTTGTTATTCCAAACTTAGTTGTGATTTTTTAAAATGTTTTGATTTTCACCACTGATGTAACAACTGAGTTACAGGTGAGGAGGCTTCCAAGCCAGTGACCACAGTCGACGCCTGCGTTTCAATATTTGTAAGTGTGAAACTAGTGAAAAGTTTGAAGGAGAGCTCCAGCCACGTCTGTGAGGACAAACAAACAGATATTTTGATGGGAAGTCAGGGCATTCCTAGCCGTGTTTGTGGCAACAAAACCAGGTGTTTTCGATGAGACCTTGGGACATTTCTAGCTGTGTTTGTGGTGACCCCAACAAGTATCTTGTGCCACAACATGCTCCTTTCCTAACCCTAACCAAGTTGTTTTCGTACTTTAACCTAACCAGATCATAAGCACATCGTTGTCACAGCATGAAATTGAAAATTGAACCCTTAGGAATGTAAAGTTTCAACATATCCGGGGTTTGCAGAAATATATGTTGCTTCTGGTGATTGGGTTGTATAAAACATGGTTAAATTAACTCGGTTATTCATAATAGGCTAAAAGCAAAGCTGCTTATAGTTATTGAAAACTGGCCTCAGCAGACATATTTGTGATATAGTTGATATGTCTCAACTACCAACCTGAATTAGAAAGCATGTATATAAACAGCGCACAGACGGAGAGCAACAGAGAGACAGAAAGAGAGACATCGATTAATGCCGAGGCTCGTCCATTGCAGAGCACCTTTGGAGTGAATATGACTGCAGGGCTTTAAGTGATTTATGTAGTAGTGCAAAAGCAAATTACATCTCATTACTTCTCATTGTGGCAATAAGCTGTTCTGTCATTCTTCTGTATTTGTTAGTGCAGCACATAAATATTACAGATGAGACACTAGGTAGCAATTTGGGATGGAGTTAATGACTTTTCATCTGCTCATGTGTGAGTAAACAGCCAACAGAGTGGAGGAAGGAGACTGAAGGTGGACGTGGAGGAGATCCGCACATTTTGAAATGTCTTGAAATGAAAAATCAAGATAATCAAGACAGCGAGACGTGACGCGCTTCCAGTGGCTGCTGAGCCTCGTCTGAACTAATCTGTTTTCAAAAGGGGCTTATTTATGTGGCAGTGACACTAATGAAGGACATTTTGACAGCATTACAGCTCATTCACATGCAGTCACACCGAAGGTTTATCCTATATGAGACAGCTTTACTGAACATACATCACGGACATGCCACATAACACATACAAAACTTCACTCATGCTTATATACATGTTTATTCAGAGATTCATTTAACAAGCACACCTGTTTGTGTGTGAAATACCAAAAGATTTTCATTGTGCTTGAAGCCTTTTGATTACACACATACAACTGCTCTCTTCTGAAAGGTAACTCCTCAGAGTTTACCATCAAACCATCAACATTAGTCTAAGTGATGTTGAGCCAAATTTACAGAGGCACACACATCGTAAAACTGTTGTTTTCTCTACTATTTTTTTCCCCACTTTTGTAGGTTATTCCAGTAATTCAGCAGTGCACTTCAATTAATGTGGAGGATTTATGAGAGACAGGTTAAAAATAATGGTGCAAATCAAAGTGGCAGAGGCCAAGGTATTCAGTCTTTACTCTCTAGTAGGGGTTGAACTCTAAAAATGTTAGAAAATACTGACATGAAGAAAGAGACCTTCCTTGTCTCTCCCTGTTGGTTATGGACAATTATGTCTAAGTTGTTAAATGCCGCTGGACTGTGGATTTCTTTGTGAAGGACTCGGGTCAGATTTTCTGTGACAGTCCAAAAAAAAAAAGCAACAGTAGCTAAGGTTTGTTTAGAAATGGAGTCTGCAAGCATAAACTAACGATCCGTTAAGTATAGATTTTACTTGATTATTTTTTATATTCCAAATATTGTACTATTTACTCTACTACATTTATTTGACAACTTTAATTACTATTTACTTTACAGCTTTAATTTAATAATATAACATATAACAAACAAATAAATTATGATGTAGTATTACAGATAAAGATTAAACTTTATTGATCCCGGAGGGGAAATTCACAAGCTAGCCGTCAGATACACTAAATAAAGTGGTAACACCGTCTTCATCGGCTTCTACATTAAAGTGAGGATTGTGTTAATGCATCAAAAATAATGATCCAGTACTATAATATACCTTAATCTGATCTATGCAACTCGGCATAATGAGTACTTTTATTTTCAGTATAAGTAGATTTTTATGGTAATACTTTGCTTTACTTACTGTAAGTACACATTTAAATGTAGTATTTCTACACTATGGTATTGCTACTTCATTTAAATACAAGACCTGAGTACTTCTTCCACCACTGGTAAATGGCATATTTAAAGTGGATTTGAAAAGAATAAATGGTCACTTCAGACCATTTGCAGTATGAATATTGTTCATGAATAAATAGCTAAAAGCATTCCAAGGTCTTGCTGTTGTGTCAGTGTCATGCACAACTCATTGCAATGTCTTGGACCGCAGGAGACGGTTATAAGACCCTCTCTATCCCACAAAGAAAGACTACAAAGAAAGTGTAAAAAGCCTCAAGAATGTGTTACCTTGGCACGGCAGCAATGTAAGCCAAAGAAAGTGTGCATTCACAACTCATTAGGTCTTTTGTATTTCTGTAACCACCCCACTGCTCCTGCCACACCACTCCCTGTCTCATTACCGAGCCAAGGTGACACCTTGGCTTCTGTGTTGAGCATCCAACATACACACCATCTGGCCCAGCATCACCTTGTCCATTTACTTTCCCATGCACACACCCACACAAACACACACACTGTAATGTGAACGTGCATAGAAACCACAAAAAAAACCTTGATACTTCCACATGCACTGGACAAACAAGGGTGTGGTGAAGTCAGATACTGCAATTGATTTTTTTTTTTTGCTCACCTTTCATAATGCTAGCTTTACAAAAAGACGTTAGTGTTTTTCTGTCACCACACAGTAAAAATACTAAGTTTGGCTGACTTCACTGTGCCAACAAGCCCTGTAAAGAACTGGGTAGCAGTGGTAGTCTGTATGTATCTATGGGTACATTGGACCTGGGCACGAGGCCAGCGTTACAGCGTGCAGCCTGCTCGACTCCTCCATACCCAATTTAACATCACAGCATAATTAAAGAAACTTGGCAGCCCCCTCACAGCAGATTTGATAGTACCCTGCACAAGACCAGAGCTCATTGTATGGGGCTGCAGGATCCCATGTAGCACAGAATCTCACACCAACACGGCAGGATGGCTTCTTGTTTCCTTAAATAATGTGAAATTGTGTGGCAGAGAAAGTCGGGCATCTTTAACTTTCTCAAGATCTCAGTATGTGTTTGCCTGCTATATTCTAATGCAATCACAACAATTACATGTCCTGAGCATGAACAGCGTACAGAGCAAATAGGCAGAGAAGATATTCAATGTAAGTGTTTTTTTTCCTCCCTGATTGCACCACTGCACAGCGGGGTCCATGTTTGTTGCAGCGTGCTCAAGCCTTTAAGACTTTCTGGGAACTGTGCAGACTGTCTAAACAATTAGCATTTTGGTGTAGTTACCTTGTCATGGTGAGTACACTGGTTGCTGTTTCAGGTCTGCGCATTTAATACCAAGGGATGATTCAAAATATGCTTATCCATGAACTCGACAAACTCCTGTTGCTAAATTCATTAGCATGCACAGTGGTCAGCTAAATAATTAAAAGCTACAGAGGAGAATGTTCAACAAAATATCCTCCTGCATCCCAAAATAGCTTGATCAAAAGAGTGAAAGTGTTGAGTGTGGAAGTTATAATTCTGCCTTTGTGTGGTTTTACTGTCACTGGGGAGAGATTCCTCTTAATTGAGTTTGTTGAGTCATTTAAAGCTAAGTGGTCACTGCTGTCAAATCAACAGTACTGTGACGTTTTCCTCACTGCTTTTCTGTTGTTTCAGAATTTCTTGGTGCTGCTTCACGCTTTCTTTTTGTTTTTTTCTGCTGGGGTGAGGAAGGACATGATTCTTTTATATTATTGTATAGTTATTTTAGCCATATTTTAATTAATTCTTAAGAAATGTTATCACATTATTAATATTGATGACATTATTATTGTAATATATAATATTCTGACAGGTTTAGTTATTCGTATCCTTGTTATTTTATATCAGCTCTTTTTTATTACCTTCAGGATTTTTATTGGCTTTTAAGGACGTTTCTGGCAAAACATGAGGGGACAGTGACCGGCGACAACACTTAATGACAGTTGACGTTATGGAGGAAAAGTGTCATTGGGAAAAAATGTCAATGTGATAACACCCTAAAACAGGGCATTTTGTAATTAAAAAAGTCTTATAACAAAAATAAAAAAAATACTCCAATAAAACTACGATGTTCCTCTGGGATTACAATGAAAACAGGAATGAATAAATAGCATTTGAATAATCACCTTAACCATATATAATATTTTATTAAATGATTAACAAGTGTCTGTCTGATTTATATATGTTGGGATTGTTAATATTTTTTGTTGACTTAGCTTTACAAGATTAAAACACACAATCTTTACTCTTACAAATTAAATGTTGAATCGATGATCAACTGAATGTACACTCACAAGTTTTATTGATACAGGCTTACTTGGTTGCTAAAAAGCTAGTCGCCATGAGCAGGTCGAGCCCAGTCACCAGAATAAAATGTTGGAAGTTCAGGTTTCTGTAAACCACTGAACGTCAGGACAAAAACTAACCTGAACCAAGTGGTTTTTGTGCCCTAAACCTAACCAGACCACGAGCACAGTGTTGCCGCAACATAAAATTGAGAATATAAACTGAAGAAACGTTGCAACATAAAGAAATGTAAAGTTTCAACATATCTGGTTTGCAGAAATGTACAGTGCCAACATTTGTTTTGGCGATTGGGTTGCCAGGCCACAGCTAGAAAGCTGTCAAAGGACTTACCTATTGGCTTGTATTAGCTACTTTTAGCCATTAATCCATAGCCCAAAGAATTATAATGTAACATGTCACATTCAAACATAACTCCACACATAAGGTAAACACTCCTCACAGGGATGCTGTTTTTTCCTGCTTGTGGTCCCATTTCACCTGCTATCAGTGAAGGTCGTTAATGATGTCTTAAAAGTGACTGACTGAAGGGAAACTGGGTTATCATTGGAGCAGCAAAAAACAACCATTTATCTATACCATATTCATTGGCAACAATGTATTTACTCATCTCTTATTTACTCTTCTGCCCTCTTTATCTCTTTTCTGATTCCAGGTGCACCCGTTTTACCATTACAGTCAGCTACATTGCTGATACCATTCACCTTCCGATTATAATGATCAAAACAAGAATGTGCTACGACACAAACAATATTATAATTCATTCAACAGCTCTCATTCCCTCTCTCCTGCTGTTTGTGTGCAGAGGCTAACATTATTGCCTGCAGTTCGTTTACAGCTGCCTCTCCATCATCATTGAAGCAAATAGCTTCATGCATTACATAGCTGTATGGCCATTTTGGAAAGGGCCCCCATAAATAATGACTAGGGGTGAAATGGAAACTATGGGAAAAAGCTGTTACTTTTCACCACGCCGTGTCTATCCGCGTTGTTCACAATGTGCTGCGTCTGAAATATGCATGAGGCAAAATGTGTCCCCGCTACGGCTACAGCGACGGAGCGCCAAAGAAAAGGAGGGAGCGGGGAAGAAAAGATTGATTTTTTTTGTGGGATGAATCTTAGAAATGGGGCAACGTTATGACATTTGTATCCCTGCCTCTTTGTGCAGTTGCCGTTGCTGTAATTTGTGGAACTACAATGGTTGGTGTTGGCGGTGTGCCGAAGGTTCAAATGTCCTTCATTTAATATTCAGGAAAGAGAAAAATAAGCCGCTTATTTATTTATTGTAATGCAAGTGTCATGAATATGTATGAGCAGCTATCAATGCTGTCACCTTGAGCAGAGTTTCACACATGTACGTGTGTGTGTTTGTGTGTGCAGGTTTCAGTTTAGGATGCTGATGTATGCCTGTGTGTGTGTGTGTGTGTGTGTGTGTGTGTATAACTATTTGGGAAAACAAAAGATTGGAGGCAGTTTGTGTAGGCAGCCAAGGTCGTACTCTCCTCTTACTTGTGACATTTCCCTGACCAGGCAACAAGCAGGCGGTTCAAAAAGCCCTGCGTGCGCCTATTCAACTTTTAATGACGGTTTTTAACCAGTGACTTGTTCAATTCACACTACATCCCTTTAACTTAGAGGGATCTAAGGATTTGATTTGATTTGATTTGATGAGGCCTTTTGTTTCCATGTACATGTCAGTGAATAAATGCATTAAAACTGAATAACATGGTGATGCCCATCTTGTGTTAACCATGGCATTTGACTTCAGATGTAGGCAGCACACCCGATCGCCAAAACATTGAGAGTGAACAATCCTGTAAAACCCTGGATTGTGTTGAACAATGGGAGTTTTTACACCCAATGCCAACATTTTGTGTAATTCTGTATTTCTACAATGTTGGAGAATGACAACTACATTATGGTTAAGCTGGGGAAAAAGCTGTACTCATCTAGACTTAGTTGATTACGTATGGTTCGGGTCAAACATCTGGAAGACTTAAAATACTTGATTGTTGACTCTCATTCCCAATTTGTCAAATACTGAAGCTTTGGGTTGGTAGGTCGAACAGGCCACCAACCCAAAGCATCAGTATAGTTTTTGACATGCTCCGTTTGGGGTGGAGTGGGTTGGCCTGAAGCCGTTTTAACAGTTCAAATACATTAATCAGCTGAATACTTCATGACTTCACCTAATTTTATGAGATGTTTTTGATCAATTATCTTTGAGAATCCACTACAGAAAATACATTTATGTTAATACATTGGGTTTAAAGAAGGGTCAGAGGGGGGAAAAAAAAACAACATGATGGAAAATAATGGTTTATTATTTTTATATACACACTAATGGGGTCTGTGAGACACCACAAAAAATAGGAAGTCAAAGTCAATAAAACACATGACTTAGGCAAAATTGTTAAAGGGGCTCTACAGTATGTAACAATTTGTAGCAACCTACAAGTATTAATCACTTTTTTATTGGCCATATGAGAGCGTATTGTAACATGACCTGAAAACTGTGACCTTCCCTGTCTCTCTCGGTTGCCTATACAAGCCTGTGGACCATTTGTTTCAGTTGATTAATGCTGCTGGACTGTGGATTTCTTTGTGAAGGACTCGGGTCGAATTTAATTCAAGTTTTAGACACATTAGTTTATGTTAGCAGACTCCATTTCTAAAGTAACAACCGGCTTCCAGCCCAACATACATGTTCCACAGGGCCCCTTTAAGGTTAATTGCTGCTCTATCATGGGAGTGAACTCGGGGGTTTCTTGCATCAAAGTCTCACTCACTGCACCCGTTTACCACCCTGACCTCCACACCCATGTTCACCACCCCGACCTCCACACCCCTGTTCACCACCCTGACCTCCACACCCACGTTCACCACCCTGACCTCCACACCCATGTTCACCACCCCGACCTCCACACCCATGTTCACCACCCCGACCTCCACACCCACATTCACCACCCCGACCTCCACACCCACGTTCACCACCCTGACCTCCACACCAACGTTCACCACCCTGACCTCCACACCCATGTTCACCACCCTGACCTCCACACCCACGTTCACCACCCTGACCTCCACACCCCTGTTCACCACCCTGACCTCCACACCCACGTTCACCACCCTGACCTCCACACCCCTGTTCACCACCCTGACCTCCACACCCATGTTCACCACCCTGACCTCCACACCCCTACTTTCTGCCCAACTAAAACACTGAACTGAACTGAAACTGAACCTGAACTGAAACACGATGTTAAAAATTGATGTGTGGAATCTTCCAATATGTGGAATCATTTCTACCCAGATACTTACAGAGAGTGACTAGGGGGATTCTTAGGATTTATGCATGTATATATAGACTAGTATGTATATAATCATCTCATATTTAATATGCAGTAACACATTTAGCACCCATCCAATGTAGGCTTACTCATTTCCAATGAGAACAGATCATTATGGGCTTGATAAAGACGGCCAGAGTGATGAGTCAGAATTGAGATTCTGTGAACTTCATACAAATTGGCAGAGGTAAAATTAAGAGGCAACCAATGCTGGATAGGAATTTAACGACTGACAGACGTCCGCTCCAAATTAATGATGGATAGGAAACGTCTGTATCTGATTTCCAAGCACTAGAATCATCTGATGCATGATTTGATGTTGGTTCTGTTTCCACGCTCAGATTCGAGAGCAAAGACTTGACTGCTATCAACTTTTAGAGAAAAGTAAATCAAAACATGTTGGAGCATGAATCACTTTTCTTGCAAAATATCTGGTGCTATTCGCTGTTCTTAGCAGTGCAGAGACATTCTGCCAATTCACAATCTTCATTATTAACCAGATCATATTTGACTCTACTTTGGAATTTAGTTTTCGTCTTTTCCCCCATCAAGTAGACCAAATTGGTTTCTTTGCGTTGTTTAATAATTTCGTTTGCTCTGATCTGTGTTTGTGAAGCAGTTTGTTGTGATAAAACTGCAATTTATTCAGCACTTCTGTTTCTCTCTTGACTCTTGGAAGAAAAGGCAAAATGTGAAGCTTTATTTAGACACAACAAAGCAGTTAAATTGAGGATTAAGGGCTCTTCTTACCGACTTGTGCAGCATCTTTTTTTTAGTGGTGCCTAACACCTTTTGACAATCCTAATACATCTATACGTTAATGTAGAAAATTAAGCTGTCACGGTGCCTTCAATTAACCAAAATGTTCTTTAACGAGCTCCCATCCATATTACCTACTGGTCATCGCTGCAAACTGCTTACTATTACTGTATAGTAAAGGGAACTCAGATTATATCATATAGTGTATAGTGTTTAAGGGAACAGCCTTTTGAAATAGCATTAATATAAAGGATTCAAATTGTATGTCTTGTGGTATGGCATTGGATACTTCTGTACCTTTTGCCAGATGGCAGCATGGTGAACAGACTGTTGCCTCTGTAGCTATAATCTGTTAGTTTCCTTTGGGCTCTGCGCAGACATCTCACGACAACGATATCACTGATGCTCTATAAATGGGTACCAGTGATGTTCTGGGCAGCCTTAATCACCCACTGCAGAGTTTTCCTGTCCCGTCCATGCACAGACAATGCCAGATTGTGGTATGTCTCCAGTCTGTTGTGTTGTTTCTTCCACAGCCTACCAGGAAATGTCTCAAGCATCATTGTTAAGTCAGGACTGTGGGTAACACAAATAACTCATACATTTGTCCTCATCCATTGTGACAGCTAGACCACATGTCACCTGGCAAGGTACAGCAAGGCAGGAAGTCCGAATCGATGTTAAAGATGCTGCCCTTACAGGAATATTGACTGATGTTGAGGCTGGAAGTACATCTACAGTGTCTTCTGTCACAGGTTGGTGTAACTGTGCAGAGCAAGATATGTCCACAAACACTGGTCAGATCGGCATTAAATGTAGTATGCTTATTCATCAGGGTTGGCCTGAATAGCATCTTTGGGGCTTCAAAGCAACATGTTTGGTGAGGTGACACAACGCAAGCTATCATTTTCCTCTCAAACTTTGTCTTTTTTTACTTACATACTGTGCCATTTCTTGTAATTGAGTCTAATGAGAGACACGGACATGGGGGAGACATCAGTCACTGTCTGTGCAGGGAGGGTTGAGTTCGAGCTCGTCACAGCTAACATGCTTGCTCGGCCGTTTTTTGTGCAAGCGGAGCAGAAATTCTCCCTAACAAGGCCGCTTTTCCAATTGTGGTTACTTGTTCTGTATTTGCATGTTTTTGAAGGGGTTTTAAGACTAATTAGACACAATAGATGAGCTCCATTTTGTCTCTCTTTATGAGTCTTTTGCTCTTTTTTGGTGTAGCCGACACAGCATCTCCTTCCACTTTGTGAAAAACCCAAAGCATTCGAATATGGATTTGGATGTCGATCACCATGGCAAAGATGGAATATAAATGTATATATTTTCTGCTGGTGGGGATTGTCATGACCTTTCCTCTGGCACTACTCGCTGGACAAAGGTTGTATTTTTAGCGCTGTTGCTAAGTCTCTAGTAATGGTAGACTCATTAGCATGTTGTTTAATTTGTTGAGTATTGTCTGGTGAGATACACATTATGGCCTCTAGCAGGGATTTGCCTGGTGATTGCAGTACTGACCCCATAAATCTAACCCTAATCCAGGCTACCCGGACTCATGGGACCATTTTCTCACTATGCTTGACATTGTTTTTTTTGTTTTTTTATTGTTTAGATTCTATCTACTCCACCTTGCTCATTAATGTGTGCAGGTCTCCGTTCCCTCTCTCTCTCTTTCTGTCAGTCTGTCTCATGTATAATTATTAAAATCACACAGATTCTCCCAAATTAATTCCAGCCAAATCCACCTGTGTAAAAACTCAGCCAGTTAAAAACTATTTGCCGTAACAAACAGAGACCTCGGGTGCGTGTCGTCACCATCCTGCAGTAATTATTGCTGCTTTCCAGAGAGCCTAACATCTGTTACTGCAAACTGGATGAATAAAAACACATACACACACAACTGTATGCCTGTATTAATGCAGCTGTTGGGAAATAGAAAATGCAAATTTTGCCTCAGTTTATGATCAGCAGTTACTTCAAGATTAGTACAAGATTATAGTTAAAAAGGTATTCTGGACTTTGGTGTTAAATACTGACACAATATCTGGCCAAACAGGGGTTTCAGTGATGGAATGTATCAAGTACATTTACTCATGTAGGAAGTACAATTTTACTTTATTGTAGCTTTACTTGAGTATTTCCATTTTCTGCTACTTCATAGTTTCACTCCACTACATTTATTTGATCATTTTAAATGGACTTGCATTTCTTTAGTGCTTTTCCAGTCTACAGACTGCTTTACAACACTTGTCACATTCACCCATTCACACACACATTCATACACTGATGGCAGATCTTGCCATGCAAGGTGCCAACTGCTCATCAGGAGCAATTTGGGGTTCAGTATCTTGCTCAAGGACACTTCGACATGCAGCTGGGGGAGCCGGGGATTAGAACCAGTGATCTTCCTTAGTTGCTGGCTTAGATTGCATACCGCATCAAAGAAATGCTGAATAGGATCGGATAATTGGCCAGGCCGATAATCGGTCAACCCATAGTAAATATATGTATCATTTAGTTTAACTTTTGATACCCAGGAACATTTAATATAAGATACTTTAAATACTATTCATAGTCATTTTCACCAAGAATGTATGCTCCCAAACAGCAAAGTTACCTTTCTACCACTGCCACAGTTTGTGGTCAGCAGGGTAGCTCAGATTATGTTTCCACGACCAACATGGAAAGAAAACACAAAGTTGGTTCAAATAACCAACGGTGAATGCACAGTATGTTTGCATTTGCCAATACTGCTGTATGCTGTGAGACGATTTTGCCCAAATTAGATGTATTCCTTCTTCCTCACTGCACTACCTCTCTCAATTTCTCTCAGTGATTCTGAGTTTGGTTAAGAATCAACACAAGGTCCAATGGGGCTGAGCTGAAAATGACAAGACCAGCACCTGCCAAGCAGCCAGCACAGATAGTCCAGCCAAGCTCTGACTTGACTATCAGACAGAACTTGTGATTCTCCTGATGCATACACATACACTGATATCCATCCACCCTAACCCATGCATCACACAAACACAACACAACACACCAATATAACAAGAAACACCAGTGCAAAGACGTTAAGTTGTGAGTGGAGGTGACAGAGCCCCTCTGGGGAGACCCCAAACACAAGAAGGGACATGCCTAATTCTGCCTTCTATTTCCTCCACTCTGTGAGTCTTATGTGTGCGCACCGCCTCCCACAGGATCCTCCTTCAACGACTACAAAACTGGGACAAAGCCCGAGGAATAAGAGAGAAACAGACATGAGAAAAGGACAGGAGGGAAGGTGAGATGTGGGAGGGTGAATAGGTCAGAACAGATAGAGAGACAGAGACAGGCATGAGGGAAAAGGCCAACCTGTGCGGAGGGACATCAAGACGGATGGAATGAGACACAAGGAGAAGAAAGATGAGGGAGACGTCTGTGAAGTTGCCTGCATCTTGATGAAATTCACGTCTACAATGGAGCTTCTATTGTAAACCCCTCTGGAGTGGAGACGACACAGAGAAATCTCAGAATAATGCAACATGTTGAAATATTTCCGGAACTATTTGAGATATTAAACAGCTTGCACACGCGCTGGGAAATGGCCTAGTTTGCAGTTAAATGTCCTAGTTTTGGTTTTAAAAGCCAAACCCTTAATTCAACATAAACATAAATGGAGTTCCAACCCACCACAGAGACACCTTTTTTGACAGTGTTGAAGGGTGAGCAGTTGTTCCCATGAAACATACTGGCAGTATGCTGTAAGACAAACTAGAGCAGGCAAATATTGTACGGCATAAAGGCAGGGTGTCATTATCATACAATGTAGAATGGAGGCTTTCAACCTACACTGTATTCTGAATTACATACTTACTCAGAGTCCAGGGTCCACGTTACACTCAGTCAAAGTTGACTTGTGGATTCACACACTTGGATTTGTTCATAGACTCGTATGTTCTGCCTGTCTAATCAGCCATCATCATAGCTTTAGGCTTGTTTTCAGAAAGCAGTCCCTTTTTAGTGTGACAAATTTTGTCAGTGCCTACTAAAATGTTACTGAATAAATAAAAACATAAATTATGAGGTGCATTTAGGACACTGAAGTGACAACAAAATCTGAAAAAAGCCTCTTAAGCTTAAAAAGAGCCTCACAACCAACTGCTAAACTGACTGGAAACCAAAAGCAGCTCTGATATTCTGGAACGGCTTGTTCCTGATATCAATGCTGCAGATATGTCCTGTTCATATTCCTTAGTGTTATAATTTGTGTTAAATGAACTTTTCTTCACCCTCGTGCATGTACTTCTGCATCATCTTGTGTTTTGCTGTTTAACATAATGCATCTTGACAACCTGCAGAGTTGAGGCATGAACATGCCTGCAGTCCGCTGTGGGTTTAGATGGAGACAGTGATATAAGAGAACAGTGGGGAACATGCTCCCATAAAATGAAAATGCACCACAAAATAGTTATTCAGAATTGGGACCAGGCATTGTACCACCCTCTCTCACTCAGAAATTGTATTTATATAGTGATGGTTTGATTTCCAATTGTGTTTTGTGGGAAATGTAACTGACTGTGTCGTCACTCTGCAAGATGGACAGCAAGCAACCAAAAATGTCCAAAATTACATTGCATGACTGTATATGCAATTGGTTTGATTGCAATCTAGGGCTGTAATTAACCAATTATTTTCATTATTAGAGTAAACTTCATTAATTGATCATTTTTTGGTCAAATGGAGGGAAATTTGCATCACAGTTTTCCATAATCCTGTTGATGTTGTCATATTAGTTTTCCAACAAACAGCCCAAAACAGTGTGCAATGATATAAGACTAACCTGAAGTGGCAGATGGTTTGTTGGACGGAACCATCTGGGAAGACGCCACAAGAAACTCTTCTTCGACTGATCAGATCAACAATAGGAGAGCGCTAGCAACAGCGGAGCCAAGTCAGTCGAGAGAAGAGTGAAAACATCTTTTCTATTGACAAAAGCCTTCAGTGCTGTTCTTTGCTCTGTTTAAATAAGATATACTCTCCAGTTCTGACATAACTCATGCTACAGCAGCTACGTTAACATTTTCCAGAGCTGCTATTGTTCTTTTCAAACAAACAGTCTCTTTTGTTGCTGGTTGCCCCTCAAAGGACATTGATTGGTTCAACGCCTTTGTGTTTGACCAAATGTGCCTGCTTGAAGGCCTGATGAGAGAAACCAGCCATCTTGCAAGAAGAATATAAAATGGACAACTAGCAAATCCTCACATTGGAATATCTGCAACCAGAGCATTTTTGGTGTTTATAAAACGGTTTAAACAATAACCTATTAATGCATCTGTTGAACATTGTCTTAAAACAAGCAGCAATACATTAAACCTCTCTGAATTACATTTAAATGAACAACTAAAACAGCAAAACAAAGAATTATGTGCCACCATCTTCTGTTAGCGTTTTTCATTCTGCATGGACGGATGGATGGATAGAGTTGAGCGCTTCATAGCTCTGATCGCTATGCAAAAGTCTTATGTAAAAGCATTTCTAGTTTTTGAGTCACCATCAACCATCCAGGGAATGTCATTCAAAGTTAATGTGATATGCAACGAGCTGGAGCTTTTTTCTGATCCAACACAAGCACTGTAAAAACTACAGCATTTTGCAGCTCCAATATCAACCTTACATACATAAAAAACATGCAGATCCACAAGAGCCGTGACAGAATCGCAGCAATCATTCTCTCAATATTTGCTCGTCTGTGATCGTACAACGCACATTCCTTTTCATCTCTTTTCAAGCATGTTTCTGTGCTACTCGGACATTGTTATTTTTGACATCTTTTTGTTGTTCAGCTAACTGTTATCTGTAAGAAGTGAGCTCTTCTGCATTTACCTCAGTTTTAAAAATGAATTGTGAATGCATGCTGCTGGGAGAGGAGACCAACCGCAGTGATGCTACCTCTGATCTCATTACAGAGACCGCTATCCCAGCATGTGATAACTTAATGACCGTACTCCATCCCAGATACATCAAAAACACTACTTTTAACCACAGAAGACTTCTTTGAACCAGCATGGCACAGGACAGTACAATAGTCCTTACGAGGACAAAGAGATGAGCCCCTTACTCTCTTTCAGTGCTGCTCTATTATTTGGCTCTTTGAGTCCTGGTCTTTGTTTTTGTCCTTCTTACTTTAATTTCACTCCATGTCTGCCTTTTATCATTGCTCGTCATCACTGCCCACACATCTGGCTCTCTTCCTCTCACCCCCTTTGACCTTTTCTCTCTTTGTTCATCTTGATCTCCATGGTTAGTTTGCAGAGGGATACTGAGAAATTCAGGACTGTCGGTCCAATTTCCAAATTCAATCAGACAAAACAGGCCTACCATGATGCAAGAAGTCTGTCACCAGTCCTCTGTCTAAATAATTGCTCAACCTTTTCAAGAATTGATCAATGGATATTAAACACTTTGGCAACATTGTTGGTGAGTTCAGTATTTTCAGCACAAGCCAATTAAATCTAAAGTTTCACAAATTCCCTGATGATTCTCCAGCTGCAGCTCAAGGACACCAGTTTTGTTCTCATCATTACAACACCGTCGTAGTGTTGTGGCACTGAGTGTGCCCATTTTAAATAGACAGAACACAGTTGATTTGATCAATCATGACTGATTTGAGCCCCGACCACACTCAGTGATAATCTATCTCTTCCCTGTTACCGAACGTGTCACTGTGGCTGCACACATCTAGCTATGAAGTGACCCGGTCAATAACCATGGTACGTCCACTCACACCATGCACCACTGACTACACTTTGTGTTACTTGTGTTACTACTACTCCGATAATGACTAAACTCCTAGAAGTATGCACAGACTTGGGCTCTACCTTTGTAAAAGAAAACTCCAGAATGCTGTGTGTTGTTACTGCAGCAGTCCACACTGTTGGCACTCACTAACTAGGGTGCCTGCTTTCATCTCCATAAGAGTCCTAGTGCGGTGACTCAATCACTTCATGTTGTTTGTGCAGATTTTCAGTGGGCATGTTCACATGATAAAAGCTTTCCGAATCCCAGAGAACTACTGATGACACCTTTGTGATACATTATATTGCTTGACTGGGAGTATGCATTTGGAAAAGTGTAGACTGAAATTGGACATCCGTGGCCTGAATCAGTCTTAAGGTACACTTTACACCTTGCACTGACAACACTCAAGTCAGTCAGACAGTCATAACATCAATATACTGTATATGATTCTACAAGATCCCACCTTGCATTTGATTTGTTCCATTTTTAATTCTTAAGTCCAATGTCTACATTTGTAATTCTTGTTATCTACAACATCTCTGCAGAACAGCTAATTCTATAAAGATTTAAATTGTAACGAACCACAATCTAAGAACCCAGAACCTGATGACGATTTACCCACGGGGTATCGGCCAGTGTTTCAGGGCTTCCAGTGTAATCTCTGTGCACATCATTGCAGCTTATCTTTATAAACAGATATCTGTATCTTAATGCAGGTGATTTAAAATAAGCCAATAAAAGACTACAGTAAAGTGTCGCCAGGTGGCAGTCCATTGGTTTTGGCCAATGCGTTATTGTATGCGTAGTCTTTTTATTCTTCCACACAGACTGTTTACCTGCTTGCAACCAAAGTCCACTCACACGATTGGTCAGTACCACTTGGACAACAATGGACTATGGAATGAAACGGAAACCAGAATGCTTTCGATACCAAAATCTTGTCCCTTGCTGTCAAATTCTGCATTTATATGGAGATTTCTGTTAATGGAGATTACTGTATGCCAGATGTCTTTTGGCATCAATATCAATATCAATATGAATAGATACAAACTCTAGTCTCCTGCATGATAGGACACCCATCCACTTCCCCAACCTCTTAATTTCCGACTAACTATATTTAAAGCACAGCACTTCCTGTATTAACACTGAATGTTTGCAGTGGAGGTAAATACTGAGGTGCAAAATCCATTTTGGGTGTAATTATTGGGTATAATGGGATGGCACAGATTACATCTGGAACGGGACAAAGTGAAAGTATGAAAGATGACTTGGTTTCTGTCATCTGTCATTTTGTTTTTAACTAGATGTCATGAAATGTGACCATCTGTCTGAAAGGACTCATCTGGCTAGCTCCTCAATGATCATTAAGCTTCATCAACGTGTTCTTGCTATCATGTTCAGGAGTATCAGGTGCAGCATCTTATCAAGAGTGTGTCCTTTAGAAAACGGTTCTCAAGGGCGCTAAAACTACCCTTTTCTGAAATGACTGCTCATAATCACCAATGCTATATATAGCGATAAATTCACAGAGGCGTGTAGAGACCCTGATAAGCTACACTTAGAGACTGTTCGGACCTGGTATCAATGTGTCCTGAGTGATCCGAGCTAAGTACAGTTGTGAATGCCAATCACTCAGATCACATTTAGAAATATCACCAGGACTCCCTCAACAAAACATGCAGTTTTTGAGAGTTGGATGGAGATACTTTATAAGGGTTGTGAAACATAATCTATGGCAAAATCCAAATCATTCATGCCTTCTTGTAAATTCGCCAACAAAAGTTTCAGGCTGTCTACTTCTGTGTGGTAAGCGTGTTTAACCTGCCAACAGTTAGCAGCTGTTTAAACACACTGTTTCAACTGATTACACTGTTCACACTACATTTATCAACAAATACACCATTTTATTGATGGTAAACATGTCAGGTATTACAAACAATAACCAATATAGGCTACTTCTTTGTCACCAGTGGAGAAAGTCCACAGATTGCCTTGTAAACCACTCACTTTTGAGAGCTGTTGGGTTAGGAGATACTTATTGAACATTGCAAAATGCTGTCTCTGACAAATTCCTTATTATTTGGGCCTTCTTGTAAATTTGGCAAATGCTATACCTTAAGAACTCTGGACTGAGCGACTGATTGTTGTGTCTCATTACCAGGCTGATGGTATTTGACGACCTGCTAATGAGGCTCAACAACTACCATCTTTTTTCCAGGATCACTCATCCCATATTTAATCAACCTCAGAGACCTCGGTGGGTCTGGTATTTCCTAGTTCACATTAATAGCTTTTATTTTTAGGTCTGCAAATAGGTTTCTTTTATCTTTCACTAAAGTCAAAAAATGTCAGTTAGCAGTTTGATTAATATGGGCCCTGGTGGCCGTGAAGGTCATAGCATATCATTCACATAATATTAATACTTCAAACGAGTCAGTGCCCTTCAGCATTTGCACAGTTTCTATTATTTGTTTTTGTTATTTGTCATCTGTTTATAATAGTCGTATTGCTTCAATTTGCAGACAAATTAGCTAGAATGAGTCTTTTGATGGAGCCGTTTTTAGAAAGCATGGGCCAAAGCGTCAACATTTGACCGTGAATCCCATAATAGAAATCACTTGTGCGTTTCTTACTTAAATCTGAGCATCAAACATAAATTATTGTTCACATTACATTAACATGGCCTTCAAACATTGTGTTAACAACATGTTAATTTATGGACACTTTAATTGCCTATGGACTGTTGTATAGACAAGTGGACCGACTGCATAGAGCTTTGTCTAATGAAGTACTTACTGTGAGAGTACTGTATATAAAGTTGAGTAGGTCTCTGACATTTCATAAGAATGAATTAATTTTCTGCTCCAAGCGCAGCCAGCAGGTAATAAACCCAAGCCGAAGAGACAAACCAAAGCAAAGCAGCTTCTATTGTAACACCGCCACATCTTGCTTAGCTTTTTATGTGCAAGATACATTGTTTTCTAAACCCTAATCTCCCTTTTCCATAAAATGAAAAAAAAATCCACAACAGATTGTCTGGGTCGTGGAATTATAATGATTTTCCATGCTGTGTGACTAATATGTAAGCTTCCATAATCTCCCTGTTTGAATGCATTTCCCCTCTGGAGAGAGGAGGAAGAGGAGCAGCAGCGAGGTCAGAGTTTACATGTATCTGTGTAGTCAGAAGAGGAGGAATGTACACTAAGTGACAATGTAGCTGGCTGCCAAGACAATGACATTAACGCCCAGACCTTATCAAGGACACTGTCGGCATCAGTCTCTCTCTCTCCCTCTCTCTCTCCCACACACACACACACACACACACAGGCACATAAACAGGAACGTGCACACGTCCAGGGAGGGACAGGCTGAGAGACAGGCAGAGTAAGACAGAGAGGAGGAGGAGGAGGGCATTATCTTGATGAAACAGTGCTTGATACAGTAGCCCGAGCCAACCTGAACACAGCCCTGCTTCCTTTTAATGGAGATTACACAGTCAAGGTCCAGCCTGAGCTCATCTTGTTTAACACTGCATACAACTACATCACCGTGAGAGAGTGTGTGTGTGTGTGTGTGTTTGTGAGGATGTTCCTGATCTTATATGCTGCTATCTCCACACACATCACCCGTCATTACTACATGCCTTCTGACCCCCTGATCTGGCAGCCAGTCAAGTCTCCCAAACCAGGCTGACCAATGTGAGCACACGTCCATGAAGTCAGTGAGTGTGGTGCGACACTGCCTCACCATTATCCCGCCATCACAAGGTCTACAAATTACACGGCTAATTCAGGGTTTTGGTTGCAAATATGTCATTGCTACTATCTGCAGGATGGTGAATGGTTCTCACCAAGACTGACAAAATCTGAAAAAGCTCTCGCTCTGCTCACTTATACTTTCTGAACTGCATTAGGTATGTTCAGCCAGAGGTAGACTCGTCTTGACGGTTTGGTTTTCCGCACTTTGGCTTTTTTAAATTGGCCTTAAATTCACTTCCAGGCAGTGTTTAAAAAAGGTCCCGTCTCTCAAATTTAGCATTCTAGAAACCTGCAGCATCCCTGAGTCGAGACCTGAATAATTCGTAGACCTTGATCTCACGATTGCTCTCTGCTCTTTTTCTTCTTCGTATTTTCAGATGGTTTTCTTCTTTCTGTGGCATTGTATAAGTTGCGTTCAGATCATACATACCTCCTTGTCTACATATTTTCTTGCCCGGTTTCCTGGCACATTCCTTGGATATTCTTTTGACTGTAAAATGAATAAAAGACTAAAGAATAACATGGAGCCCCTGAACGCGCAACGCACACAGGAGCTGGCATGCACACACACACACACACGCACAGATACACACACATACGCACAAAGCTGATCGACTGAAATAGAGGAAAGAGGAGGGAAAGGGAGACGCAAAGACAGAGGGGTAGAATGAGTCACTCCAGCTCAATCAGTGCAGTATTCAGTCTACCAGTCGGCCAGCCAGTCACTCAGCCAGTAAGCCAAATCAATCGGTGATGATCTTGACAACGACTGTCTTGTTTAATGAACTGTAGCCATTGTAGCGGAGCACAATAGGCTATGATGAGCTACAGACATGAGGGAGGGGAGCAGAAAGCAGAGAGAGGAGCAGGGGATAATAGGGGAAGGAGTTAGATGATCGACAGGCAGGAGGAGGAGGAGGTGGAAGAAGAGGATGAGGAAGGAGAAGGTGGGGTTAAATGAGTGATCACATGATCAGTTGGCCTCAATGGATGCCATACACACCCACACACACACCCACACACACATGCATGCATACTGTTATCTCTTTCACAAAACCACTCTCACACACTCATGTAGTATAAGCAGTGTCATGCACATTAAACATGCACAATATCATGCTTTCCCTCTACTGACAGACAGACAGACAGACAGCAGACAGACATGGACAGAGACAGAAATGCACCCTCACACAAATAAAACACACCCCGACAACACACTCTTCTCTCCAACAGAAGGTTGTGGGTTAAATACCCGCCCACCCCCCCCCCACTGTCCCCACAGTCATCCTGCCCCTGAGCCCGCAGGCTAACTCACCATCCTCAGTGGGGACGTAGATGTTAAGATAGAGGCAGTCCTCGCTCTGGTCCTGGACGTATGTGGACACAATATCAATGCTGTTGGTGAACCACACTGGCAGCATCACATCCGGCAGGCGGCCCTCCACGATGCTCTGAGGGCAAACCGGGGCAAAGTGTGTGGCGTTGCGGATCTCCGGCCATGACGCTGGCGGCTCAGGTGGCTGAAAGCGTCGCTCGCCAGTGGGCGGACTGGCGTAGGGGACGCCCAGAAACTGCACCACGGGACCCAGGATCTCGTTGTTGAGCTCCTTCTTGACGCCGCGCAGCTTGCCATAGACAGTGGTGACAACCGGGTCGTTCTCATCCAGTTTCTCAGCAGACACGGCAGCTGGAGATGCCTGCAGCAGCAGTAGCCCCAGCCATATTAGAGAGGACATCCACCGGCCGGCGCTTAAGGAACCTTCAAGCCCTACGTATCCTATCATCCTGCTCCCACTCTTGGCAGTCTGAAGTAGTCGACACCCAGTCCTCGAATGGTGCCTCCACTGGGACATAGCTGCTACTCCTTGTTTTCTACTTCTTTGCGTCCTCTCTTGTCCTTTCAGAGTAAAAAAAATTCTTATGTTTATCTCTCACTTACGCCATGCAGATGCAAACACAACCACACAATCACACTTAAATCACATTCACTCACAGGCATGAGCAAGAGGGTAACTCCGGAGCAGACAGGGGTGGTGGTTGTTAATGATCCTTTTGAAAATCCAGGCAGTGCAAACCATCCAGTGGAAATGTAGCAGCCATCAATTTCCTCTGCCTCGTTGAAGGGATATCGGAGAATTATTCCTCACAATAAGGAAAATATTCCTCAAAAAGGTCCTCTGAACAACCACTGCGATGAAGATGATGGTAAAGATGCCATCTTTAAGCTCCACTTTTCAGAAGGTAGACCAGCCAGTCAGTGAAGACAGTTTCCATCATTTTGAGGCGAGCAGACTGCCGTGAACAGCAGGGGGAGCAGGACGAGCGATGCAGTGGTTGTGGTTGTTATACTTGGAGGAGGTTGGTCCAGTCCAGAGTCTGTTCCCTGCAACACAGAAACAAAGCAACAATCAGCATTTACATGAAGAGAAGTAAAGATACTCGAACTCAGTAGTCCTTATTTTGCAGGACGTGAAAAGATTGACAATTAGCGGGAGAGCCTTTTCATTTTGCACACACATCAATCAGTTAAACAGAAACATAACATGTATTTATGGCACATGATAGCAAGTAATATTACTCAACAGCTTAAAAAGTGAGGGTTCCATTAGTATTCATGGTGGCAGATGTTTCGTGGTTATGGTGGAGTCTGACAGGTTTGTCCTCCAGTTTAACTTTACATCCTGCACTTAATGCAGACTGCCCTCCAGAGTCGGGCTAGAAAGTGGAGATCTTTTTGGGAGAGAGTCGTAGACTTGATTGTGCACTGCCAGCAGTGATAAGACTGACTGTATTAGACACTGGCGTTCAGAATAAAAGTGGATATCGTGACGGGTTTTTAAATGCCAAGGCTCAGTGCCAATGGAAGAGGTATTGTGCCCTTTATGTAGCGGAGCAGAAACTCAAAGTGTGGAGGTCAAGGTGGTGGATGCATGTGTAACAGGTCAGACTATCAAACGGGAGGCTGGAGTTTGTGTACTGTAACAAACCTGCAATTAATGTTCCCCATTAATGGGACCACTTTTGCTTAACTATGTCCTTACTCATACTATTTGCCCAGCACAAATGATGTAGACAGTTAAAGAGCAATTTTCATTTAAGATGAATTCTCATTGGATGTAATCTGGAGGATTTTAACCATCCAATGGGGCGTTTACATACACATGTGCCCAGCGCGGCAGGGGTACAACATGGCTACCTGCTTGAAGGTGTGTCTTTAACTGATGATACACTTGTCTTGAATATTGTTGAATGGTATAAATACTCTTCCTCCCCACAGTATTCAGTTTCACAAGCTTACATCATATTCATTTTTTTTCCATTACTTAGGCATTTAATTGCTTTTATTCCTTTAAGTATGACATGTTGCCTTTCACAAGCAGTAACTCTACACGACTCCTGAAATAGCAGAGGAGAGAAACTAAAGAGATTCAGTAAGAAGCTACAAAAGTTTTGACAGCTGAACATAAAGAGACTTTTGAAGCATCTTTCTCTGGTCTCCTGTACAGACACAAGTTTAGTTACGCAACACACGGTTTTCCATCTCGGGTGTGGCTCGGCAGAACTCGCCGTGCACCACAATACTGGTGTTCATATCTGGCAGTGGGGTTTCACTACATGACAGTATGAAAATGAAGTATAGATTAAGAAAAATGTACTTTGACATGTGATGTCTGCGTTACCAATCACAGTTAAATAGGAAATGTAAAGTGAAGTGCAGAAGTGTTCGGGGCAACACACATCTGTGTCATATCCTGCATGTCAGATCTCCCGCGCCTATCATTGCCAATGCGACCCAACACACTGGCTGCATTTTTGACACGCACATCAACATGTCAAGACATAACATTGTCCTGTTTCTCAGTGTTGACGTACATCAACTCTCAAAAAAAGAGCTATTTTTTTCACAATAACGCACTAGATCAGCAGATTGTAGCTACATTACCTTGAATACTACTTTTCTGGTGTGACTACTGTATCAAATGATGCAATGCCACATGATGCAGCACGTCTTAGACTTTATTGTCGCTTTTGGTATAATGCAAACATTTCTTTTGAGAGAGTGCATAAATAGGTATTTTTTCCCCATTCAAGGCTCGTTACTAAGAAAAACTACTTATTTTTTTATTTTTTTATTTTAATAAGTCACCATTTGTGCAAGGCAAAACTGTTTTAAAAATTTTAAAAAAGTATTTACAGGGAACTAAATGCATTAAAGTAATACATCAAATATACAGAGGGAGGTTAGCGGGGGAAAAAAGAAGCAAATTAAGTGAAATAAAATCAAAATTAATCTCTCGCTTTGCAGAACCAGGACGAAGAGATTTTCAGTAGAAAATCTATATGTTATTGTGTGTGTTTGTTATTTATGTAAGTGTGTGTATGTGTGTGTGCATGTGTGTTAAGGAACATGATGGCTTGTATTTTTTTTTTCCACATAGCTTAGGAGTTCCACCTGGATGAGCTCACCTTCACATTTCATACACTGAGGAAATCCTATTTAGCTGCACACACATACACACACACACACACAGACACACACTGACATGACAAGCTGTCTGGTCGGCTGACAAAAATACACTATTTTCACACGCAAACACCTCAACGAGCCGAGACGCCTTAAGGGAGATATGACATGCACACGCGCACATGGAAATATGTGCACATACACGCACTTTGGGCAAGACATAGCTCATATTTATATGTGAAAGCACACAGCAGCACACACACACACACACACGCCCCAGGTAGAAATGCAGAAAATGAGTGGCAGGCAGGTATGAAACAACAAGACGTACAGACATTTACAACATGAGCAGCAGCTGAACCATAATGGGAAGAAAAGGAGAACAAAGACAGGAGGAGATATAGATCAAACTGCAGAGTGCGATACACACACTGTTGTTTGTGTGTGTGTGTGTGTGTGTGTGTGTGTGTGTGTGTGTGATAGAGAGCGAGCGTGTGTTTGATCATGGATAATTTAGCATGATCCACAAGCAAACTGGAGGTAATTAGAGAAACATGATAACAGAGGGATGTTGGAACCTGAAACTAAGATATGAGTTCATGTATCTTTCAATACACACACACACACACACCCTGAGAAATTCAAGGCAACTAATCTAATTGGCGTCCGTAGAGGGTCTAATTGCACAATATTGAGTGTTCGGATCATATTTTTTATATCAGCAGCTCTGGTGTTCTTAGAGAATTTCAAAGCCTTTTCAAGTTTCATTGAGTCATTCATCTTCATAGACACCTAACGCACTTTTAAGCAACTGTTTGTTGCGATGGCATGCAGTGGCATGGAGGTGTCAGGGTGGCCAGCTCACTACTTTGACACTTGTGACCAGAGTTCACTCCCATGGTTGTTAGATTTAAGCAACCAAAGCACTTTGGTTCAGGTTTGGAAAAGATTGTGGTTTTGATTAAAAGTTAAACACACGATTTATCAAGCTTTAATACACTACAGACCTTTTCTGTATTAAAGGAAACACTTCACCCACAATTGAAAATTTGTTTCGTAGCCCAAGAAGAATTTCTGGAGCTTCACAGCAAAACAGCGTTGCACCATTCTCCTAAACAGCTGAAATAGATAACAGGTTGTAAGATGTAAAAAAATAACTGAAAAAAAACAACATAAAATGGCTCCCTGCAGCTCGTCCAGTGTAATCCAAGTCTCTGGAAGCCAAATTGTTTTGAAAAAATGTTATGTATAAACTCTTTCATGCCAGAATCTTCACTGAAGCTGCTAAGCTAAGAGCGGCCAGCCTGTCTAAAGTGGAAGCACAACTCGAGGCTGTACATAATGTCTTTTCAAATCAATCGGGGATCTTGGGGCTCCTGAAGACTTGGAATACACAGGATGAGCAGCATGGAGCCATTTTGTGTTTCCTTTATTTCAGTCCCCAGCTACCTCAGTTGTTTAGGAGAAAGCTGAAACACTGTTTTGCTGTGAAGCGCCAGAAATGTTTGGTGGAGTACAAAACTTCACCCGACTTTCCATCGGCACGGGGGTGAGTATAACGACTGAATTTTCATTTTTGGATGAACTGTCCCTTCAAACTAAGACCACGGTCTTTCTTAAATCTTAACCAAGTGCTGTGAGTGCCTATACATAAGCATAAAAACGTTTCAATAATGCTGGTATCTGCTTGGTGTGGGTTTAAGAAATATGTTCTATTGCCCAACCATAATCAGCATTTGCTCAGGCTTGATTTACACTGAGAATATTTCCTTCATTCGCCCTGGCAGTCACAAAGTTTGATTGCTGCGCAACAGCGAAACTCATGAGCCGGAAAGCCCGTGTTACCATGACAAGCAGCACAAAAGAGCAATCATGTCACCAATCTCAGCTGCAGCATAATTGCACATTCAACAGGGTCTTTAATATGGTGATTTCATGTTTCTTCTCCTTCCCCATTTTCTGCTGAAATGTTACGAATTAAAAGTGGAAAATAAAAAACTCTTCCATCACCTTCCGCTCATCCTCAAGTCACCCCACTTTCTTGGAAACCACTGCTATTAACAGTTTCTTTTTTACTGTCCCGCCATTAAAATCCAGATGAGGGAAGATAACCCATATTCTCATCTGCGTAAGCTTTGATTATCAGCATGTGCTCATTGCAATGTGCGGTAACACTTAATTTTACAGGTCTGGAAATTTCACGATTCCCCTAAGTAGGTGGTAATTACCAGGTTACATATTTGGAAATGTCTTTGAAACTACCTCCCTAATTACCACAAAAATTAACTCAAAATGTATTGAAATTACCTCAACATGCTTTAATAATTATAGTTTGCTATTTTCCAACAAGCAGTTAATAAATAGCTGGTCATTTCTTAATGCATTTCCAGGGACCTTTCAACTTGAACGTGCCATTTTAACTTAAAACTACTTTTTGTCTACAGTAACTTCCCCTCAACAGGCCACTGAATTGTTTAATACGGGTCAGTAATGTTCGATCGCTTCAGCAGATCAGTCCAACTTTGGAACAACTTTCCAAAATTGTGACTTTTTTTTTTTACAGGTAGTCACCAGAAAATGCTAATTATCAACAAATACAACTACATAATCAAGAATAAAGTGACTGATTTCCTATGTTAAAAGTCTCAGTCCTTGATTGCCTACTACTTCACACCACTCAGGTTAACACTACAATAAATGAGCAAAAAGAAATTACAGGGAAAAGGTTAATAAGTATAAATAACTATGTAATATAAAATATTGTATTGTGTGTGTGTGTGTGAGAGAGAGAGAGAGAGAGAGAGAGAGAGAGAGAGAGAGAGAGAGAGAGAGACTGAATTTCCACTTAGTGATAATGCACAGTAAAAGATTAAAATAAGTACTTTAATTAAATGACCTGCATTTGTGCAGATAGCAGTTGGAAGTCCTGGAAATGTATTTAAGAAATTACCAACACCTTGTTGATAATAACAGAATATTAAGATATTATAATCTGTCATTTCTAAGAAATTTCAAACTTCTTCTAACTACCTGTAAAATAAAGTGTTACCATTTATGTTTTTTGAGCCTCATGTTGCATTGGATACAGTATTATTACAATGCTCTTTATAGTAAAGATGTAAATAAGATAAAACATGAACATTTTATTGTTTTAGTCGGCTCGTCATTATCATAGAAGGCATGGTTAACAATTGCATCATTATGTGCCATGTTTGCTCTTTTTCTGATGAAGTCAGAGCCTCATTCTGACATCAGTCCGCTCCCCTACCGTCTCACTCCTTAAACTCGACTCTCATCCTCATCATCCACCCTTCTGTACTTCTGTGTACAAGCATGTCCTCTCATCACCCAACTTTACAGACTGATTCCTCCTCCTCCTTGCCGTGTTTGGTTGGTCTATTTGTGTGCCCAAATCTGCCTGCTATATTTATGAGTGAAGACCTAAATTCAATAGCGACGATCATGTGTTCTATTTCTGTTTGAAGTCAGGGGAGCTGTGGTTTTAATGAGGAACGCGGCTGCACCATCAGACTGTACAGTAACGTAGCATATTTCAGAACTTTCACTGCAGCTTGAAATATAGAGACAACCAATCATTTTGCTTGACAGATACTACACCGGCAGTACAAATTATTTCACCATTTCTCAGTGCTCAAATAACAGAACTGTGTTACTGAAATAGAGAAAGGGATTTTTTGATGTTTCAACATCCCAGCTGCGCTCAGCAGAAACACACAGGTGTGACTACACACATACACGCATCGAGACTGTTTTCATACAAGGTTTGTTTGAGTCAACCTAAACTTATTTGTCCTCCCTCTCTCTAACACTGCCGCTCTGCTTTCACCCTTGTTTACCGTTGTTGGGAATAGCGGCACGTTGTTGTAATGCTTCCTGCCTAAAGTGCAGCTGTTTACCAACAGCAGAAGAAAAAGCTTTTCGATACCCACGGAGACCTACTCACAGGGAAATTGGAGAACGGGCGTACGTGTTGATGGAGCCGAGTAAGTGTTAGTGAAAGGAGCACTTCCACCTGCACAGGTTGCAAAGAAGTGACATGTCTCATTACACTTCCATCAACCTCCATAGGAAATAAATGTACTGGGCAGTAGGGATAGGCAGATTATTGGCCCGGCTGGATCTCAGAGCTGATATTCAGTAGGGTTAGGGTTTTTGTGTCCAATTGGCCATTAAATCAGTTAATTCAAAAACGCACTACTCTGGCTCTGATGCAACATCCATTCTCTGAATCTAGTCACTGCTTTGTGCTCTCACTCAATGTCCCACCCATAACACTGTCTGATTGTTTACACATCATAAATAATAGCCTATCAAAACTGAATAATCAGGATCTGGAAAGTAACTACAGTAGTAACTAAAGTTAACAAATAAGTGGAGTGGAAGCATAGAGGAGCAGAAAATGGAAATACTGAATTAAGGTACCTCAAAATTGTACTGAAGTACAGTACTTGAGTAAATTGCACTTGTTTTTCTAAGTTTAGACACTTTTTTTTGTAATTAATGTAATTTTTTACTGGTAATGTATATCGGCAGAAAAGTTGAGCTGAAGCAGTCAGAGAGAAAGGATGGGTGTGATGGTGATGGTCAGATGGTTAAAAAATAACATACAGCATGGTTTTTGAAGAGAAAAGCTGCACTGACTTAGAACAGAGGAAAGCTGTTTTAAGGTTTGACGGACATGTGTGACACAGTACAACTAAAGCTTTTTATTAAACGTATGTATCTGGAAGTGATGCTTAGATTACACTCCGGTCCGATATGTCACTTGTACTCTAGTAAATGTACTGTATAGTGAATAAAAAGAGAATAAAATTAACAAAGTCTGTCTTTACAGCGTCATTGCTCAGCTTTTTTTCCACAACCATCTGTCTGTCCCTTTTTCTTCAACATCTGTTACTAATCTGTTTATTAAATCAAATAAATCTACAGTGTCTCTGAGTGGATTTACTGTTACAAACACACATGCTGTCAAGAGAATGTGAAAGTTTGATTGGTATAGAAGCCACAGCTCTTTCTCCAGTAATATTCTCCAATAAATAAATAATCAAAGAAATTCCCCATCAAAGTGCTTTCTCTTTAATCAACAGCTGTATAGGAATTCACACCTGTGGTCATGAAAACACACACACACATTCACACACACATACACGTCAATATCGCCAACAGGGCACTACATTTCTCCGCTATCTAAGAGGGGACCTCTGTTTCTGATCATTTTGAAAAAACAAAAACACAATAGAAAAGCTTCTTTTAAGGTCTTTTACCATAATATTAATTAAAATATGTTTTTATTTTTTTAAAGAACTTGCCAAGAGGGGACATGCACACGCACACACACACACACACACACACACACACAATCATCATCACCAAATCAAAATGTACATCTGCATTTTGTGTAAAAAAGAATGATCTGAAAAAATACAATAAGCTGAATATATATTTTGACTCAATGTCAAAACACGTTAAAATGATGTAGATTAAAATGTGCTCAAAACCCACATAGATTTAATTATTTTCTTTCAGCGCGCATATGAGAGCCTTATACAATCCATATCCATTGTGTAAAATCATGTTAGCTGCCATGTTGATGCCAGAGGATAAACTGCTTCGTGGACCGCCTTCAAAAAAGTCAGCAGTTTTCCTTATTTGTTCAGGGACACAGAAGAATTGCCTACTAAACCTCTTTTACTTTTAGCAAACCGAAGCATGCTAAATGGTCCCTTCGGATCAGGTGAAATGAGGAAAACCAGTGGAATAAACCCACTTTTTTTCAGTATATTAAAGGAATATTGCTGTCCCTTCAATATACGGATATTCATGCGGTAATGCTTTACATCTTAATAGGCTGAAGAATAACTCTGGTAAATGTCCAACATGTTTCTTCTAGCATTATTTAAATGCTCTCAATCTGCTTTGTATTATGAGTTACAGAAAAAACAAATAAACTCACAATTTCAGTTTTAGGTACTTGGTCACTTGTTTAAAGTGTTTGGTTGAAGAACACAGAGGACACACGAGGCACGATGGAGGACCAGGGAACAGATACAGGAACACGGACGAACCAACGAAGAGTGACGGAAAAACACAAACTTAAATATACAGGGGCTGAATGTACAGGACATGATTTTACAATTCTTGCCTCCTCTTTCTTATATGACTTCAATATATGTGAAAATGTAGGTCATTTTGTATCTTGTTCGACGAGGGGATGAATTTGATATGCATATATTAATTTAATATATAAGATGTATATGTAATATTTTGATATAGGATAGAATACATTTTTCCTATGCACTCAAGTTATTTTTGATGTTATCAGATGTTTTTTACTCAGAGCAATTTGGATGATTAACCACAGCTGCCATCATAGAGCTTGCCAGCCTGTTGGTGTGCATGCCGTGTAAACTTGTACCAGATGAAGATGGACAAGATTCCCTCTCATGTTATATGTAATAAAGACTGAATATTGGTAGTTAATGTCTTACTCAGGTGGTCTAGTTTTTCAGTTTACACTCAGTCTGCTGGTGTTATTTCCTCGGAGGCCTTATGGGATGCAGGCGGCAGCCGGTCGAGTGGCAACAACGTGGGAGTGAAGGTGAAGCATTACGGGAGCAAACAATTTGAGTTTCCCATCTGCCAGCTCAGAAACAGAGTAGAAACCCCCATTTTTTCCCCATGAAACATCTGTTGAGTCAGACTAAGTAATCCCAGACGCAGTGCCTCTCTCCAGTCAAACCACACATGGTGATGAAGCTGACAGTCAACTCCACCATCCTCCCAGCCCCCAAACAGCCCTACTGGCAGACAGAAACCCCTTCTACCCCTCCTCCCCACCACTATATTTGTAAACAAATGGCCGCTTATTGACAACGGCACAGAAAAACTGATATGTACACAAACAAATGCAAAACAGGGAGCCAGAGCTCGTAGAATAATAGTGGACGGACAACAAGAGAGAGAGGCAGCGAGAGCACTGAAAAGGAAGCTGTTTTCATTGATTGTTCCGCGGTTTTGTTAATGAGTCCATAAAAGTGTTTACGGCGAGGCTGGAAAGAAAGAAAATGACATGCTGCTCTCTGTCATCACAGACACATGAACTGCTGAGAGGAACATAAACCAGTCAGACACCGGTTGTTTGGAAGCGCACAGGAAAACATCTGAACCTCTATCACAGTGTACACCAAGAGGTAACCATTCAACTGGTCTACGCTATCATATTCGTATTTGATGACCTGGAATTTATTTTGTCAAACCTCAAAACCTTATGCTGCATGCTGATTGGCCCATTAGCTGCTTGGAGGCACCGGATTGTTGACTGATGTGCAACATCTCGAAAAGTGATGTCACATTTGCAAACGATCCAGTTCTTTTATCTGCTCTTTACAAATGGAGCTAAGACGAACTTGGTGAGAACCATTCTTTTATCGTCATACTTGAATTTCACTGTCTACCCTAAATCCACAACTTGTTCTCACTCCCCAATCAAATTCAGCAGCTAGGTCAGTGGCCTGAAGCTTCAAACTATGACTCTCTACCTACCCCTCTAGTGTTAGTTTTGCACGTGAAGAGCTCTGCGGTCAATTCAGCAATAAGACATAATATGCCATGTCGGGTTAGATTTCAACATAAAGATTGTGGACAAACATTTCATATCATGTCTCGTTATGACTTTGGACTGTTATTAACTTTGAGAAACGGTTGTGTATAACGATAATAACGATATGGTTAGGTTTAGGTAAAGATCCTACTTTGGGTTAAAGGAACTACGTTCAGTAGCGTTACGTAAGTGACATCACTCACGCTATGCAACGTTCCTGACCGAAAGTCAGTGATGTAGGTACGGCAAATATGTAACGTAAATTACGTAATTTACAAACTACTCTTGACTCTTGGTCTCACTCTTGATGCAAACTCCATTCTCCAGTCCAGTCCATCCAACCACCACAAAAACCTGGACCTTTCTCGCTCTTTACACAAATGCAGATGGGTGTAACTACAAAGTCAGACTTAGAAGCGTAGGACCGCTGACCAGGCTGCTGTATTTGACGCATGGGGAGTGAGAATGAGCTGAAACCAACTGAGAATATTAAGTGTTGCATTAATTGCATTCAAAGCAAGGTATCTTCATTTACATAACTCATTTCATACTGATGGTATATTCATCGTCATCAATTCAAAGCAGGGGGATATGGCGTCACCTTGTGTAATGTTTACACTGACATGAATTAGTCCTGCAGAAAATAGGAATTAAGTGCTGCTAAACCTGAAAGTAGTCAACACATGCAAAATTAAATTCCATTGGTAGGATGTCTTGAAGTTTGAGTCTGATCCAAATCTTACCCTAACATTATCCTTGTGATTATTTGTCAGATAAACCCAGTAGTTTCATAAGAAAAATAAAATGACAAACCTTCTTTTGAATGTCTCTTAGACGGGAACAGAGCCTTAAGAGCCAGCTCTCTTCAAAGAGCTCTAATTCCCATCAATCATCTGTATTACCTGCTGTTTGGTCCATTCTGTTTTGTATTTGTGTTACATGAAGAATTACAGTCCTCACTAAACAGAAACAAAACATGGAGGAAAGTTCCCAAGTTCACAATACTAAAAGTAACTCTGAATATTCCTGTGCACCACAAATAAAGCCTGTACAACTGACAAAGTCTAGGTTGTGTTTCCTGTTGTGGTCAGGGCTCAGTGTTGTCCAACTTTTACAGTACAGGTCAGCCAATTCTCTCGCAATGTGCCATCATGCAATATCACAATACCAGATTACAAAACGAAGCATTGCTCTCATAGACAATAATTTTGTTGGACAGCAGGCTAATGCCACTGTACCTTGAGGGTCTATATGTGTATTTGTTTTCTTATTTAATAACAGACGTACTGCATCTTTGCTGATTTTGAAATTGTTCTGCTTTTGCCACATGACTGCATTTGATCTCAGATTCTTTATTCATTTTCTTTGGTATTTCTCTTTGTATCATTAAATTCGTTACCGTCTGCTCTCGTCTCACTGCCCTCTTCCTTTAACTCTTGTCTCTCGCTCTGCCTCATTGTGAAGCAACAGGGAAATCACCATTTAATGAGGATCCTGCCTTAACAAAGTCAAGAAACAGAGAAAAATAAAGAGTCATCCTTTTGAAAGTTATGAGCCACAGTTGGCCAGTTTATTGCCCAATGAAGAAACACCCGCAAATAAACAGCAGAATTAACAGCAGTGTTTCCCTGGAGTAGAAAAAATCACTCATTCATTTGAAGAACTGTTCTGTGATAATGAGCCTTTCAACTCTACTAGATCTTTCTGTCAATACCAATATCTTAATGACGGCTCTTTCCCCCTGGTTGGAGAAACATTTGACTGCTAAGAGCCCCTCAGACGGGATAAAGTAAGGGCCATCTTCAGCCAGAAATAATTTTAAAAAAAAAGACAGAAAGTAGGATCAAAGCAACTTAGCTATACAGGATATAATTCCACAAAGTTCACTCATCTGAACTCAGAACTATTCTTATTCCAGCAACCACTGCTGCAGCTTCTCTGTCAACTGAGACTAACGTCAGCAGCATGGTCATGCCGCTTACTACCAGCACTTCCAGACACACGATTATTATTGTAATTGTACAGTTATGTTGTCCTCTGGAAGATCTATGATTAATAATGCCATTAAGTGTGCCATAATGTAAGATTATATACACTTATAGACATTAGTAGTTGGTTTTAATCAACTGTGTCTCTTATTACTCATTTCCTGACATTATCAGGATACAAAAATATGGTCTGATTTGACCACTTATCAGCCAATCATGTGTGGTGATGATGGATGTGAGTCACGAGCACAGCTGTTGTTCTCTTTCCTGCTGCTCTAAACTCATTCGAAAGCAACTCGGAGGTGGAGATTGACCTCCATCACCGAAGTATGCTGTGTTCAAGTTGAGTCATTTTGATTGTACCAATAAGCCAATAAGTCATGCAGTCTTGTAATAGTAGTACAAAAAAATTGCCAACAATTGAGTAGTGGACTCATGGAGACACCCTTCCACCCATCATATGTACCAATGTTGCTAGATTTGTAGGCATGTCAAATATCTGGTTGATAATTTTAATGACAAATCTTTATATTAGAGCATGTGTTCTGGTAATGAAAGGAAGTGCCATATTATTATAATAGGTTTTGGACAACAAAGGAGCTGTATAGTTCAGTGGTGTAAAACTACATGGGGGTCCAAAAGTCTGATACCACATTGAAAATCTCTAATTTTGTTACATTAACCTGGAAATAAACAGAAAGTTTGAGGATTCAGGAAATAAATGAAGGTGTCAGGGGCTTTGCGTTGTATCCACAGCACCATCAGGCAGATCAGGAGACCAAATATGACCAGAGATATTGTGAAATTCATATACTCTTCAAATATTCAAAGATTTTTCACTCAAATTGTTACACTTATATTACCATGTGTACAGAAAAACAAAGTATTACATTTGAAACAAATTAAAAATAGAACTATCTTGAACTTCTTGTACATCCCGGCTGTGGCAACACACAGAAATACTTGCTAAAAGGATCAATTCATCATTCGTTTTAGCATCTTCAGGGGATCTGTCAATCATAAACAAAAAATAAGATCATACCACCAGCTTTACTTTTAAAAAAAAAAACATTTGAGCAGACTTCACAATGCAAAAATTGCTTGTCTACCCCCCGCAGGGTCTCAAATTGAATTATAGGTTATGTTTAATGAAATGCGCTACGTGTCACCAGCTGTCCTCTAATTCACCAAAACAAATTATCCCGGGGATTAACACTTGAAAAACATAGTTGGAACAAATATACAGTATAATTGTTTATGCAGCAGTTTCTATTCACAGACACAAGCATGAACTGAAAAAAGACAGAAAAATACAAAGGACTGTACTGTTATCAGAAATATGAGACTCGATGTAAATATGAAAATAATCACCTCATCTTATTGGCTGATTTATTTCATTTGGTTTCATAGATGTAACTCTTAAGATTCAATCGCTGACTCAATGACTTGTTACATGAGCATTTTCCAAGGTACTCAGAAAACTTTAGACACAGAACATGAAGAGGAATACTGCTGTGAAATGTCACAAATGTATTTCTGTCTTTTTCTACTTCTTTTTCTTTCACTCTCTCCATTTCTCCCTCTATACTTTGGCATTAATTTCCTTGCTGCTTCACTCGACTGGTGATTGAACGCCACCGGGTGTTCAGAGCAAATTTCACACGTGGTCGGGACTGGGTAACCAACTGGAAAATCCCTCTTCAATCTTCACCTCGCGTCTTCATTCCATTTCCTCCCTGTCCTCTCGCTCCTATCCTCCGCTCGCTTGCTCGCACCTCTTCATTTCTCGTTCTGATTTTCCCTTTTTTTCCTCCTCAGCATCATTTTCATCTTCTCATTAATTCGTGTTTGCACACATGTATGAATGCTTGACCCTCTGTAGAGCTGCTAATGTGGATACCAGTACATCTTCACTGCCTACTCTAAATATACGCTCAATCTTCCATCCTTTTATCACACACTCTCATATTTCTCTCTGCATGCACAAACTGGCATTAATTTGAATAATTCTGACCTTTTCATCGGTTTCTGCCGCTGCCATCGAAAATATTTTCATTCATTCATTACTGCCGTTTTGAAGTCGTACATGTTCATACTTCCTTTCTCATCTATATTCTTCTGTTTTACTCATTTCTGTTGCTGCTTCGCCCTGCAGGGATCAATAAAGTTTCCATCTTATCTTTTCACACCATCTCAGCTCCTGCTCTCGTCTTCGCTCCTACATCGCCTCCTCTCCCCTCTCTCTTTTTAACACCTTTAATCAGATCAGCCAGCCTCCATCTCTTCCCACTTATTTACCGTTCTCCTCCTCTGTGCTGCAGCTCTTCACAACTTCCTTTCCTGTCGTCCCTTCTCATGTTTTTATTTTTGTTTCATCAAGTTCTATCCTTATCGTCTTTGTTTTCCATGCGCACTTTTACTTCCTTACATCATTTCCTCCTCTCCTCCTCTTCACAGTTACTTCACCCTCCTCTTCCCCCTGTCGCTCTTATTTCTTCCGTTCCCATCTCCACTCTCCTCCCTTCTTCCTCTTCCCTTTTAGCTCACTTCCTTCACTCTGCTCCCAATTCTATCCTCCTCTCCTCCCCTGACCCCATCTCTTTACCTTCTCCCTCATCCTTCACTTCATCTTTCCTAATTTCACCTCCTGGCGGGGGCAGGAGTGCTATAGCGGCGTAACAAATCCCCGCTGAATCCCCTCAGTCTGAGTCGCTGGTCTAATGAGCTCAGATCAGCCACGGCAGCCTGCAGCCACTCTGCTGCCATTTTACTGACGCTCAATGACAGCTATTAAAGTGACGTGTGGGTGTGAGTGTACACATGTGTGTGTGTGTGTGTGTGTGTATCGCAAATGTGATGCAGATCTGCACGTGTGTGTGGACTTTTTGAAGCTTAAGGCTGCTTAGTACACAAATCGACGTCTCCTGCTGCTGTCTGTGATGACGAATGTGTTGGAATACAGTCAAATTCACATTGTAGTCGGTTTCATCTACATTTCTGTTTTCAGACAAACAAACAAGAATTTGATTGAGCCTTATAAATACTACAATGTGGTCAGTCAAATCATTATTTTACTGTTACACCGAGGCAAGGGTATCACTCTGTTGTTGACGAGTAGTGTAGACATAAGGGCTTGGATGAAAAACAAACATTTCTCAGTGGTGATTAAAGGCGATGTAATGAGGGGATCGTATGAGGTCAGAGTAGATAATTATGTCAATTAAAAATTGAATAATGGAGCATCAAAATTCATTTATTCTCATTTGTTAGTTAAAATTACTTGATGCAATCCCTACTTTTTAAAAAGAGATGGAGAAAAGTGGTGGAGACATGTCCCCTGTGTCCCCAGTGTCAAAGACACCTATGCAAGTAGGGGTGTGAATCTTTGGTAATCTCACGATTCGATTCAATTCGATTCCCATTCTTCGAATCGGATTTGATTCAGAACAAATTTTCAATTTTCTTTATTCAAAACTGATTTTTGATTACATGAATAATAAAGGGGGCGATATCATCAGTCACTTGCTCCAGTGCACTGTGTGTCAAACCAATCACTGGTGTCCTTAATCCACTGAAAGAAAATGTGAAACACAACCAGAAATTAAGATAAATGTGATCTTTTTTTTTTTACGCTTTATGAATTGCTTTTTAATTGTAGCAGATAAAAATCAATATTTTTTTTTTACCCAGTCCTGATCACAACAATGACGACAGCAACGAAATGTTGTCATAATTAAAAACAGCCACAAAGCATCTATTACAACATCTAAATGAGCTGAGACATGTATTAAGGCTTACACAAAATGGGAAATGGTGGTAAAACAACTTGAAAGTATATCATAAATGTGTCTGCAGCTGAACAGACATCTTTCCTTCTGAAACGTTTCCAGTGCCGGAGTGCAGCCGGAACGTGACACAGTCTGTAACTCATGTACATTCAGTGTTATTGTACAATTCTGTATATGCTCAAGACAAAAAGTATTTCCCTGTAGCTGTAATAGCACAGTCATTAAAAATGCTTTTGGACTTGGGATCGGATATTTTTACTCAATCAGTGTCATACTGCTTCAACGGATTAAAAAATAAAAAGGCACATACACTGTGGGGAAAGAAAATGTCTTACATAAGGGGCATTCAAGGCTTCAGATATGGTTTTCCAGAATGATTTGCAGAACACTGTGATGAAACAAGCACAAACATCTTTCAGGTTTATAATTAAGTCCTGTTGCGTAAGTCCAAAAAAGTCATGGTTCACCAGCAGCCTTTAGCAGAGTTTGAACTTATGACATATGAAGGATAAACACTCCACATGCATTTCCACTCAGATGTGATTCAGAGCTCAGTAACAAGCAGCCAGATGTTGCATGTGGAGTCGGTGAAAGCATCCCCTCATCATACATTCAGAAACACACTTAACACACAATACTAATGTAGGCTGTCTAAAAAAATAAAACCCATGGGGATACACATGCATACAGGCTCTTAACAAGCAAACTACTGAGCAACCACACTGTTCTACCAGATACAAATCTCCAGATTTGTGATGTGTCCTGTGATATAATTGGTGCAACAGTTTTTTTTCCCCCTCTCTGAATGTGGGACAGTGGGGACTCAGTATTCTGGCATAATCCTTTTTGGAAACTCTAAAAAAGTGCAGCGAAAACCTCATGTTTTGGTGTTTGATGATGCTCAACTGTTTGAATTTAATGTTAATGGCTATCATTATGTCAAAGCTTCACTAATAAATATTTTTTTACATAAATAATTTATCAAATTTGACAAAATACTCCACAAATGTATTATTTTTTAACCTGCATTTTTCACAGTCTTTGCCAACATTAGCTCAGTGTTTTTGGTGAGATGTTAAAAACACTGATTATGACTGACTGATAATAAGAGGCCTTGTGATTCTTTGGTCAAAACTATTATTCTGAAGGTCGTGACTGAACGTTCACGCTCAAATAAATTCAATTATAATGGAAGGAATCAATCATAATGATGAACATTCACTCACATTCAGCTTCTACAGTGTATTTTTGTAATTTTCTAGCCTAATTTTTGTGGTATTCAAGCCTACAAACAGTACTCTTACTCACCTTCTTTCCAGCTGCATAAGGCAACATTATTTGCTGAAAAAGCTGTAAACCCATCGCTTTACCTGCACAACACCAAACACCTGACAGTTATGGCACCTGGCAGTTACAGAGAAGAAAACAGCTAAAAGGAGAGTGAATATCAGACTTGTCAGGTGAAAACTAGAGATGTTTGATGCCACTGATTTAATTTCTGATCCAATATCTAGTTAAACCGTAATAATACAAAGTAGTATTTTGTAGGAAAGCAAAAGAAAACAGCATGCCATTATTTTAAGAATGCAGGGAACTCCTCAAACATCAGCACACACACTGAAGCCTAGACAGACATGAATCATGTTCGGTCAATGACAGTGATAAATGTTGCCAACAGCTACTCTCTCTCTCTCTCTGTACCTGGTTAATGCCAAAAGACTTGAAGTCTGTCTCGCATTAGCAGCACTTTTCCTCTCCTCTCCTTCAGACTGCTGCTGCATAACCGCATCATATTCTGATAGGCGGAAGGAGAAGGAGCTCCTCTCAAGTAAGCGTTATTTTGACAAGATCCTGGTGATAGCCTCATTACTTTCTACTAGAGGTCGAAGTAGATTTTTAAAGGCTGATATAATAACAGTAGTTAAAGAAAAAGCCAATAGCTGATTAATCGGTTGACCTCTACTCTCTACCGTGTCCCTGTTGATGATAGCGTACACACACATTTAGCCCAAATTACTGAGTTTAGATATCCATCTAAAATTGACCCCAGAACAGAAACGTTTGGGATCGGAAGCATCTAAATTTTGCTGAATCGATCGAGTTTTTCAAACCCACCCCAGTCAAAGCAGTGACACTCAACCACAGTAAGATAATGTATTGAAAGATGGGCTTTAATAAAGTAGAGTCAGCATGTGGAGGCAGCCAGTAGGTGTAGTGATTATCTGAGAGGGCAGTCGGGGGAAAACTAAGGGCCAATCATTTCATCCTGGCTTGTCACCACACAGAACGTAGTGTTATTTTAAAGAGAGGCTGAGAGAGGGATAGAACAGATAAAGAGAGGGAGAGAGAGGGAGCATAAGGGCTCACGGGAGACTTATGGCTTAGTCAGTCACCCAGCTAAACACTCCATCAGCCTGCGCTTTAGTCGGTCTCATCCATATCCTCCTTCTACTTCCCATCATCCATCCATCCATCTCTCCGCTCGCCGCCGTCGTGTGATAAATCCTCACAACATCACAGCATTTTGGCCATCCCTCCATCCCTTTGTCTGTCCTATTTTAAGCATCTCATCTCACCTCTGTCTGTGACACACACACACGCACAAACACACACACACACACCCACATCAGGGCTTGCGGAAGGGATTTATTGAAGAGGTGCTTATGACTATTTGAGGGATGTGCTTAGCTTGCAGGTCCATCCGGCTTCAACCTCTCGCTGGTCTGAGAGAACCAGTCAGCCTAAGAATATGATGTGTGTGTGTGTGTGTGTGTGTGTGTGTGTGTGTGTGTGTGTGTGTGTGTGTGTGCCTGTGTGTGTGCATGAGGGAGAAAAAGAGAGAGGGGGAGGAAGAAGGCAAGATGAGCCAGCAAAAAGGAGGGGAGGAGGATGAACCCTTCTGACAAAGTCCACTATAAATAGTTTCACATCACAAGTTGTACAATTACTGCTGTGTCCATAAAGGGAAGTTTACCAGGCTTCAATAATCCAGTGTGCATGATGCTGTTGGCTCACGGACACTTTGAGCATCAGTTACTTACAGTTTTTATATAGATTTAAGACTTTTTTCAACGCGGTCCGAACCCAAACCCATCGCCTGACGACAACACAAATAGTGGACAACTGGACCAAACCTTGGAATATGTTCAGCAACAACACTCCACTTTACAGGGTCAAGCAATATATATTTTATATTTAGAAAAAAAAAGCTGTACCCATGTTTAGCTTATTACACTTTGATATTGTACTGTATTGTGATGTGTAGTGTGGCATCTATATTTTATTGCATTGTGATTTTATGATACTGACCATTGAAAGCTGTATGTTTTAGCCCAACTAGGGACAAGAGTTGAAAATTAGCAATAGCTATAAAATCTCTGTTCAGCACATCAGTTACATTCTTTTTTATTGGAACTATGTTAACATTGTTTAATAAAAAATCAAATAAATTTGAAATCCCACAACTACCGCAATTATTAAAATTTAAGCTGCAACAACTCACTTCAATTTAGTGGCTTCTGTTCACATTCAATTCCATTACAAAGTCAGTAACATTTCATTTTACAGGTCTGGATATTTCATGGCAAGTAGGTGGTAATTACAAAGCAATATATTTAATCTTTATTTAAAATGTCCCCCAATTACTGCAATTATTACAATTACACTGCAACAGCTCAGTTCAGTGGCCTGCTGAGAGGAAGTTAGACAGAAACTGGTTAGAAGAGAAGCTGGCATGATCAGCAGCAAGTTAAGCAGAATCCAGTTGGAAGTTTCCTGATAAAGTATTAAAGAAATTAACAGCTATTTATTATGTGCTTGCTGAGTAAAGAGCAGATCATGTTTGGGTAATTTCCAATACATTTTTGAGTTAATTATTGTGGTAATTTAGGAAATGACCCAAAGAAAAACATACATGAAAATAAATTTCAAATATGTTACTTGCTAATTACCGTCTGCTTACCATGACATTTGCAGACCTGTGAAAGTGTTTTTTAATTTTTTTTATTTGCACTTTCTACCAAATCTGCTCATGGTAACTACTGTTTGGTAGCATTAAGGCAGAAGTCATGGTTACAGCATGATGTTACATGCCAGTCCACTCATTTATTCTCCGTCCCACTACATAAAGAGCAAACTATTTTCTGCATTGCCTTGAATGTTGGCATTGGACAGAAATCAAGAGGCCAAAAAAATTGTCCAATATGGACATAAGTCCTCGGGATACTGTGCTGGTTTCATCATCAATGGCAGCATAAAGTGAACGCAGAGGCAAATGCCATCGTAACTGCGCCCTATAATAAAACCACCAGCTGTCTCCTGATGCTTTTCTTTTAATCAATGGCACAAAATGCTCTATATATTATTAAATATTTCTGAATGTCCATGGGGAAACAAAGACCTACAATCGATGTGTAGGGGAAGTAAAAACACGTAGAATGAAGTTGTAATGAGGGAACGATAAAACTGAACAATAAATAATTAGTAAAGTAGCACAATGTGAGTTATCTTGGCTGGAACTACACAGCTCCGGGTCAAAACTGTCAGAGCGACATAAAAGTAAAAAGGTATGGAGTTACTGTAGCTTCAGGTAACACGTTTAATGTCTGTTTATCGGTCTCTCTCGCAAACACTCAGACACGATTGTGTGGCACAGCGGCCATCCCCAATCCACAACCACTTCACTTAGTGGGACTACAGTGAAACGGTATTCATTTCACTCAGCACTGGAGTGGCAGGCAGGGGCTCTGCAGCACTCAAGCTCACAACACAGCACACACAACCACGCCACATACTATTCTCTGGAAAATATTCTCTCCTCTGACTCCATTTTCCTTGATTTGTTTAAGCTGAGATCAGCCATCTTGTCTTTTGAATGATGGTGAGGGTCATTTCTGATAACACACATTCTTGTCCTCCTGGTCTTTGAAACAACATCCACTTGTCAGCACACTTGAAATGTTCAAATTTTCAGTGTAAGCCCAGTTTCTGGATGCTGAAGCTTACAGAGCTGGGAACACCATTACGGACGTCCTGCTGTGTGCTTTCTTTAAGTTTTAGTACAGCTTCAAATCAAGTCAGAGTTATTACTGCATGCAGATAGTGAAGGACTAGACGCAAAAGCCTTTTAAGGCTGGCTGGTCCATTTCACAAGCTCCTAATAGAGACTATAATTAAATGAAAGAGCTATTGGCCTCGGTTTAAGTTTACCTGACAACGACGTCTCAGTTGTTTTCCTGTACCCATGACCTTAACTACAAGCCTAAACGCAGACATTCATGGAATCTTGTTTGTCTCTACAATCAACTAGCAAATACAGGCAAAATGCTAAAAAAATTATCGTAATAATACCAATAATTCTGGATTCACACCAGCAACTAATCAGTCTTGGCCTATGACCTAAATAGATGCTAAGTTTGTAGCATCTTAAACACATTTATTGACTATTGTTGTGTGCATACAGTAATTAAGATTTCAGGCCGTCCTCATCAGATAAAAGACCACAGATCGACTGTATGAAAGCAACTTATTATGACCCTGATGTACGTTTCTTGTTAGATGACGGCCTCTGGTGGTGGCAGTAATTATTAGAATTATTAGAAGGAAGTCATGCAAAGTAGTATATACAGTGAAATGGAGGAGGTTGGGGAGAATGGTAACGTAGTTCTTTCAACACAAACCGTGATAATTTCCAAACCTAACCGAATAGTTCACTTCCCTAAACCCAACCAAACTGCCGGCATGTGAAGAAGGTCTGGTCCGCCTGTAGCTGGATGTCGTTGTGGGAGTCACTGGCAATGAACCTTTTCAGTTGTTTGGGTATGAGGACGTGTTAAAGATTTAATTAACCTTAAAAGGTCGTTGCTCTGGCCTTAGATGCAGTGCCTTTAAAAAGCATAGTTAACTATTAATATGTGCATAGTTTACTGCCTATAAATGCGTAATAAAGTATTTGTTATTTGTTAGCTCAGTTCGCTGTGCAGCTAGCGGGCCAGACTGGGAGCTCGGCACACTTCATAAATACATACATTCTGGAGATAATTTGTTAATTTTCCATATTGTACCTCTAATGAGTATCCTATAAGGACTTATAAGAGCCTCACTACCTGTTAACTAATGTTTATTTTAAGGACCTTATTATGAAGCATTCCCATGCCTTTCCTTATTTTGTTTCCATTTTTAAACAAGGTGTGCTGTCTGTTTGCTGACTGTTAGATGTCGGTCTTTAGGCCCCCTGCCTGTGGAGGAGGCTGGCTAACTGTTGTTCAGGCTGCTGACCGGGGAGTGTAGCCTGTGCTCAGGCCTGTCAGTCTGGATCAGTGTGCCCTGCACTGCTACGAACAGAGTTTAACTCCAGCACAGAGCCTCCAGCGCTTCGCACACACAGGCCATGCGAACACACGTACAAACACACACATGCTCGCCTAGGGAGCAGTAAGGTATATGAGCACCGAGAGGATGTGTCAACTCACTTTGCCTCCTGTTCTGCTCCTCTTCCTCTCATCTCCCACCTCTTTCCTTTCCTTTCCTCTGTGTGCTCGAAATAGAGATGTTTGCACGTGCTTATTCCACTCTGGTAAAATCAAAGTTTAGTAATAAAAACAAGACACTAAAATCAACAAAATGAGCTTATATAACTGGCTGTGATAGAAGCACTAGACTAGAAATCTATCTAAGGGACACACACACACACACACACACACACCTGCTTTAAAATGTGGCTGTTACATCAACAGGAGCAGCCTAATAACCTCACACAAAGGACGAGTGCATTAAGCGCCAATCTGCCTGCACTATATTCAACTCCATCATCTCGGCAGAGCAGAATCGATGCGTGGATATTTTCTCTCGGTCACACAGTCGGTCAGTGGGCGTCCATACTAAGCAGGCTGGTGCCGTATACCGTAGACTGGATAAAGTGGAAAAGCGACTGGTGTTATCCACGTGGGTGGGGGGAAGAGCCGAGCTTTCCCCCCTCTGTGTTTGGTTCACCTGGCAGACATTTTGTGCCTGGTTGCCAGGAGGGTCAATGGGGAAAGCGGTGGGTTGGCGTGAAACTGGCTTTCCTCGCCACCACACTGGCTCAGCGCGAGATGGATCCCTTCAGGACACAGGCACAGTGAATTGAGCTGCCTCCAGACAGGCTCACACACATTCAAGTGTCAACACAATTCACAGCAAAAGATACATTCATTTATACACCCAAACCTCAGGGAGCCTGGGCAGGTTGGATCATTATATCGTGTTCCTAACCTTTTACATTCTAACTCTACTGAATCCAATTCATTTACTTTCATCTCTAAATCACTTGACTCGTCTTTCCCACCTGCGTTACGACCTGAGAGAGTTCAAGCCTGCTTCAAAGACATAATTAGCCAGTTAGTTTGAGGTACATATGTGAAAAGCTGCATCCCCAGGGCACCACGGGAAGACTTAAGAGGCTATGTGACGGCCGCTGCCGGGGCCAATGGTCTGGGATTTTGTTTTCATGACTTTTTGATGCTGTTTTATATAACTTTCGGCTTCAAGGCGTGATGTCTAAATTGCCTCTCTGAGGACGTTCAAGTCATCTCTTGTGAGGAGCCTAGGTTGTCCCTTTTGAAATGGCAGAGTTGGCGAGGTTGGTATGCTCAGGTGATTTGGTCAACGCACATCAAAATAGATTGAAGTTTAAACATTATGGGCCCTAAAGCAGTGTGTTGCTTGTACTTCAAACTTTAAAAAATGAATTTGCCCGCTTAAAAATATTGGTTTTGCCGATATAAATAGTGATCCTGGGCTGACCCAAACCAGACATAAAATCTGTTGTTTAATAAATCACACTGAAACAGAAAGCATAAATATGCAGAACATATTGATTATGGAAATGCGGTTTGTGGTAATTTTTCCCAGAACAGATCCCAGAAATGTCAGCCTGGGTGTAGTTAAAGTTCGTACATATTACACCATTATATTGCCCGAGTCCACTGAGGTTGTGTGTCAAGTTGTTCTGTTTATAACTTACAAGAATAGTAGTTTATTAGGCAGCACAGCGAGGAACCACGACTTCTTTCTTAAAAATGCTTTCTCCATTATTTTAAAAATGCAGATTATTAGTATGTACATGCACAAATTTACTCAAAACAAAGAAATGTTTTTGTTTAATATTTCATCACATGTAACCGAGATGCACGTGATGCTTTCATGTGATAACAACACTTTCACTAATGTTAGTGTGGAGACCTGATTTACCTTGTGTATTCATCTACAGTATAATTACTTTTTATTATATTTATAATATGTTTGCTATATATCTATAAACACAGTTACGGCTCAGTTAAGGCTGAAAAGGCAACCTAAGTGAGCATGTTTGCCAATGTCACGTATCTTTGTAATGAAAATCAACCACCAGTTGTCTACCTGGAAAGGATTCTTGTTGATGCAATGTGACGGTCATTCCTAAAATACCAGGTGATCATCAAAAAAATAGCTGCCACCATCACCAAAACAACATGATGTCTATTTTGTTGCAGATCAGATTGATTTTCAAATAACTTTAATCTAAATAATGAAATTAAACGATCAAATCGAAACGTATAAAAAACTTTGAATAGATCTTAAAGAAAATGGAACTTGCAAAAACAATAAGGTAATATGAGAGGATCAGTTTTCTGTGCACCCCAGGTCTCATAATAACCCTACTTGCATTAAAAACAAACAGATGTTTACTTTATAGGGACGAGTGAAACAAAGCGTTGGCAGCCGTGTGTAATAGAAGAAGCTCAGTGTATTAATGCTGCTCCATTTGTACTGTGTTTTTTCCAGGAACCCCAAGTCTGAGTAATGCTTGTCTGCACGTAGACTTATCAACATAGTAGGTTCGCAGTCACACTCCCTGGCCATGTAAACACACACACACACATACACACACACACTCTCCAGCCATGTAACCTTAACAGCCCTATCAGCCTGCCAGCACAGTCTGTTCTTTTCAGCTCTATCCTCAGGTGAGCTTTCAGCAGACACAAATGTGTGAAAGGATTTGAAGGCTTTAAAGAGACACCCTGAGGCACAGACACAAGACAGAGGAGGGGAGGAGGCCGTCATCTCATTGTATATTAGTTCAACTGGATCCCAATCCAAACTATTTAACTATATTCTTTACCAATTTATGCATTTTTCATGAAAAAGCCATGAAAAAGCCAATGATTTCAAAAGTCATCTTTTTTTCTTTTTTTTTTAAGAAAATGACAGTGAAGCCTGTTTTTGTTGACCCAACCATCCACTGTGTCTTCCTCCCTCGGATGCAATCGTATGACAGCTCACAACTACAAGACTTCAACTGTCAACAAAACACATGTGAAGTGTTTCAGTGCACAAATTTAATTGTGTAATTTTTCTTAATTGCACACCTGTGAGTGAACAAGAACTCAGAAATCATCCACGGTACGATTGCACTACATGTTCTACTTTCCCTACACAGCCGACCCGTCGACATACTTACTGCACTGGCACTTAATTTTTGGCACCAGAATTCATGTTTTGAAGGATCATCTAATATGAATGTACTTCCTGGTGAGACGGGGGCTGAGCTACACTCTAGTAAATGCAGTCTTTTCAGATGAGCTTGAGTAGAAATCTGCCTCTGTTCAGCCATGTCACACACACAACATCACTTGTCTGAGGACCACTTAACTGGTGAGTAACCACAATTGGTGATATCTGTTTACACGTCTCACAGTATCACAACGTTTAACATGCTTTATGACAAGACTAACACACTTTGTGTGAAGAGCTCTCCCCTCCGTAGCTACCAACAACATAGCATATCAGAATTACATTTTTGAATAATGCAGCAACAATGAACGTGTGTTTGCAATATGGTGGCAACTCTATGTTAAACCGGCTCATCCACTTTGAAGATCTTTAGCATCTGAATCCGGCCCAGTACTTCAGCATTGGGTTTCCAGCATTTCGCCTCGTCTTTTTCAGGCCTTTATCATGGTTTCCTGACTATTCCTCTCTGTGTTTTCCACCTCATCGTGATGTTAAGTGTGGGTTGATGGTTTTGTGTGGAAAAAGCACAATACTTTATTTTATGCATCAATGCAAATCCTAACCGCTACCCCTGCTCAGCTCATTCAGCTGTGTTCACTCAGCAAACTAAGCAAGAAAGAGAGATTCCCATTACTCTATATAGACCTTTCTGTCAGGAGCCATTAGCAAGGCAGACAGTGTAGCCAGTGGTTTGAAGAGCAGTCAGATGAATGTTGTGCTGCTACCCACTATTACTCTGATCTTCTCAGATCTGAAGGATCTACACTGTAAACTACAGTACGGCAGCTAATTTAAATTGAATGCTCAGTAACAAAAGATTTTCATGCACCATTTCACTGGGTTTGATTCTTTAGATACATAAACTCTACACTACAGTATTTCAACTGTAGTGTAGAGTGATCGGTTTTGTTGTCAGACTGTGAATGAGGTGAAATATTGGGGATCACATTCATTATAAAATTGACCTGAAGTAAGGGACTAAGATGCATTTCATCAGAGCTATTTATAACAGTTTTAGTTAGTTATACATAAAAAAAGAAATTCAGTTTTTTACTGCTTTCTGTATTTCTGATTAATTTTGCCGAACATTCATTTCTAACAATGGACCATTGAAAGTTCCTGCAGTGTTGAACAGTTAAAACGCACTGGGGTTTAAAACAATCCTGAATCAATCATTATGAGGCACAAACTTTAGAAAATATTCCACATTATTTATTGTAAACTGAACAATTTTATAAGTGAACCATTCACCTAAGAAAACGAGGATTTAATCAGTACTCTTTCAATGGAGAGCTTTTTGAATAGTCGTATGAGTGCTTTTTAAATCCAGCCAATTTTTCATGCAGTTCGTTACAAAAGCACTAAAACTTTCCACTGAAACCAGTCATAATGCAATTCTCAGAAACAGCAGAGACGATGAATCAGTACAATTCCCACTCTGCAAATACTGTTTTTTAGAGAGAGCATGAATGCACTGTAACACTTCAACAACCTCGGCACTGAACCTTCTTCTGATATAATAATCAACTGCTACCAGTCGTGTGTCTGATGTATGGCAAATGTACAACATTACAGCAGAGCAGTGTAAGAGGAAAGACACGGCTGTCCACAGCCAAGGTAACAATTCTCTCGAGGACATTCTGCCTGGTCTCCACCTCCTCCATCTCATTCCTCCTCTTCCTGTCCTCATGGATTATAGCGCGCAGATAAGACCAACCAATAGTTACACATCCGCATCAGTGAGCACAGGAGTGGCTATACACAGCAGATGACAAGTCTGCAGTTGCCAGGAGCTTCAACAAGTGTTGGTCCGCACAGACACCGTGTTATTTTGTGCAAACAGACAAAGTCCTCCCACCATTAAAAATAGCCCGGCCCTTGACTCTTGAGATGTTGCACGGACGGTATTGGATTTTCAGTACATGGACTTGTTTTTTCGGCAGCCACCGGCCATGAACAAGATTCCGTTGTGAAATGGTATTCTATCTTTTTCTGCCCGCTTGCTGTGTTTCTTATCACCTCTGCCTGTCATCACTGATAACATGCAGGTATCAGTGCACCCTGTGGTCTACTTTATTTGAGCAGGAACAGCTTCCTCCCCGTCTTCCATCTCTGAATTCTTTATTTGAATGTGGCTGTTGGTGGAATCATGACTCCCCTGTTACGTTTTACTCTCACGTCTATGTACATGATCACTTCAAATGACTGGCCTTTTTTTTTTTTTTTGTCAGTTGTTTTGTTTTATTTTCATTCAATGCAATTAAAACATTGTGATAATCAAAAGAACCAGCATGAGCCAAGCAGTAACGTGCGCCTACAACAGGCTGGGTAGGTGCTGCAAAAATATGTTGACGCACAATATTAGCATGGATATCACAGCATGAGAAAAGATGAGGTTGGTTTCCTTAAAGGATTGTTTGCGCTTTCGCTCCCTATAGTGAAGCATCCAAATGCAAAAAGAAGCATGTTCTAGCTGTAATAACCGCGGGATGGGGTTGTGATTTGTGCGGATGGATGAGCTGTAAAGGAGTGGAAACATCAAAAATTTGGATATAATATCAACCAGTTTTCACACTTGGTTGGCCGAGATGAAGAAGTTGGTGAGTCAATAAAAGCAAAATGCAAAGGAAAGACGCAATGAACCCAGACTACAGCAAATTAATCATGATGTACATGAAGCATGTGACTTTAACATCTACTGACGCCTCCGCTCCACTGAAGAGCAGCAGACTAGAAACATCAGAGCGATGTGAAGATTGTAACATTCATCAATCAGAAATCCTGTTTGTCCATCAGGTTTTCTACATCGTTTTTCACTGTCACTCATTTAATGACGCTGTGTTGCACCCTCTTCTTTTGCAATAACATAATTGCACCGGACTGGAGAGTTAGTGCCGTCTACTGCTTATCTCAATGAACCAACTCCTAATAATTGCATAATGACAGTGGATGGAAAACACATGATAAACAATGATAGAAAACAAGTTTCAGTTTTCTTGAAATTCACTTAAAATTTGAAATGCATTTGGATGGAAACTTGGCTAGTAACAACAACAAGGCTTATCAAATGGAAAATCATAATTTACAGTCACACAAATTCAAAAGGGAATATTTCAAAAGCCTCAATTTATATGACAGAAATGTCCCACTATGAAGGACATGGTGTACTCTATCTTAAGTGCCGCATATTTTCTAAATATCTTTGCCAAAATGAGAATGTCAATGTCCAAAAGCCAATTTAAGAAATTACCTTATGACAACCAAAACAAAACGGGATTCACGAAGTGTGCTGCACATTGGGGAATGAAATACAAAATGAATTCATTACTGAAAAAAACTAAAATGATGAACACTGCTATTCAGGTGTGAATATGCATTACTTTTGAATAAAAATGCCAAATTTACACATTCACACATAATTTAAACTGGAACACAACGTAATTCATGTAAAACTGCATCAAACGGGCCAGGCGTGAACGCATCACCAGGACTTCTTCATGCAAATATTTAAATTACATTTCCACCTAATTTAATCCACATGGATGTTGAGCCGACATTTCTATTTTCAGTTTGGAACAGCATTGCTCCTGTGATAACCAAACTCCATTTTGCCAGGTTCTGATCAGCTCTCACAGAGAAGCAATAGAAAGCATTCTGACTGGAAACATCACAAACCGGGTTGGTTCGTGCACAGGCCCGGAACAGGAAGGCTCTGAAGCGGGTGATTAAAAACCTCCCAGAACATTATTAGTAACCATCGACCGAGCATCAGAGATATCGGTGATATCCACCCAAAGGATACTGAAAGACAACACCATGCTGCCATCTGGTAAAAGATCCAGAAGTATCCACTGCCATACAATCAGACCAGCAGACAGCAGGTTCTTTCCTCAGGCAGTGAGACTGCTGAACTTATCCTCAACACTCAACCATAATGTTTTGTTTTTCTTGTATAGCATAAAGGGACTACAACTCGCAATTCACTGTACAACCATGCAATGGAGAATGACTAAGAAATGAACCCTTTTCGTCATTCGTCTATTCAATCTTCAGTGCATGTTACCTGTTAAAGCAGCAAAGGGACAAGTGTCACTTTGTAACCACGTTACATTATCAGGCTTCACACTGATAGTAGTGTTAGATTGTATGTGTTTCCGTGTAACATTCAAACATGATGCTATTTTTTAATGTGATTTGTAATGATTCTCTCTCTTTTCTGGTCCAGGTTCCTGATTCGCAACCCTGACAAATCCACGAGTCTCCATTCAATCCGGTAAATATCACCCTGCTACTAGAGCAGAAGCAAGCAGTAAAAATTTCATCAACATGTGAGAAGTGGAAAACTGAACCGCTTTCTTCTGGAATAAAGTATAGATTAGCTGGGTGAAAGCACTTGTGCCCTCTCTGTATCCCTGTCAATACCTAATTTATTTTCTGCTGTCTCAGTAAAGAAAGATGCATATTTAAAATATTGTAATTGTTTCCTAGTTGCCACGAATCCAGTGCAATTAGATCTTCACAAAATATGGTTTATTCAGCAGTGTTTCCACACTATTGATTCAATACCATTACACAATCTTCACTTTAGCCTTAAAAAAACACAGCCAGGGATCAAACCAGCAACCGTTTAGTCATCAGTCTGCCTCTATGTCCAGACTGAGCTGCTGCACTATGGACCATCGACAACACATACTGCACAGACACACACACACACTATGTCCTTTATAACAAGCTGTCATACCTGAATTTAATTGGTAGATAAAGTCCCATATGATCATTTGGAAAACATCTGTTTCCTGATATGCTTCTTCTGTGGTTACAGGATGCTCAGAGCAACATTCATTCATAAAGATCTAGGTTAGCGACTTTATCAAGTAGTAGTAGTCAGTTATCTATTGTTATTGCTAAGCCCACTTAGCTAACGTTTCTAATGCTTTGAAAGTGCTGCCAGAAGTGTCACACGTAATTGTTTCCCCAGTAAAACCTCCCCAGGGAACCTCGTTGATTACTTTGTGAAGAAAATGATCAAATCTTCAATTATTCAACGCTCCTGCTCTTCATTGCAGTCAAGTAGCTAGCTAGTAGTGATCAACGAGATGGTCTCATGACAGATTGTTTCAACACCATTCAGCAAATACACTCATTTGTTCATGTTAATTCTGAAAACTTTAAAGGTCGAATAAGTTGGAAAATCAAATATCTTAAAAAACTAGGACCTTTAAGGTGACAATGTGCAAGACTACTGTTTTACTCGGCTTTGGCAACACATTTAATAAAGTGCAGATGCTCGAGTGTATTGCAAAGAATAACTAACTCACTTAAGGAGTTGCTCCTTCCAAAACTACATTGAAATGAATACATAATGTGCCATCAATCCCTGTTCGATCAAAAGGCTCAATCAAAATGCAGGTCAGAGATGAAAGCTGATGGTGAACAGCACTGTGAGCGGCCACACTGCAGGTCACTTTTCAACATATTTCTGGAAACATGGTCATGTGAAGGTTGTACCACACATGTTGTTGCTACATAAATGCAGTTACATGTTCTATATGTACATTATTACCATGAAGTGTGTCTGCCATTTACAAATATTCTCTCCTGTGAAATGAAAAATCACTTCAGATTGTCTTACCCTACTTTGCCACAACATTTGACCATTATCTCCAGGATTTCCTACTTAACAAGCTGATGAACACCTACTGTACAGTAAATGCAAAGGAGACTATGACACCTGGGGAGGAGACACAGGTCGAGCCCAATGTCTCTCAACCGTCTGAAGGCTACATGTTCATACAGTCTGCCATGTCCTTGGAAGGAGGCAACCAACCACTGAATTGGGACACACTTGTTGGAAAACTGAAGCACTCGGCGTGAATTATGTCTACCTTTGTCGCTTTATTCATCCTCCATTCACCCATTCATCCTGTCATTATTGGTGTTAATAAGACAAAAATCTAAGCGCTTTGTTGAACTGGGATGACTCGATTCAGCCACTGATAGAGGCATTACGTGCCAATTGCACTGAAACGGTTCAAACCCTACCTGCAATTTCAACAGTCAGCTTCACATGGAGAGAAAAACAAAACTCAAAAAGACAAAACAGGTAACCAGGGAGTGAGGTGGCCACTTTCTCCAGAAACAACAGGACCACAGCATGAGTCAACAAGGAATCTATAATTTACCAACTAGCTCCCTCCTATGTACAGAAACGGAAGAGGAGAGGAGAGGAGAGGAGAGGAGAGGAGAGGAGAGGAGAGGAGAGGAGAGGAGAGGAGAGGAGAGGAGAGTGATGTGGGTAAATCAAGAGAGGGATACGTGAGGGGAGAAGAGACGGAGACAGCCATGAGTGGTGAGTAGATGTTTTCCTTGAGGGCTGAGCTATGTAGATCAGAGCCCCTGGGACTGAGTGGTGTGAACTGCTGGAGCCCCCCCCCTCTTCGGCAACCTCCGCCGGAAACAGCATGGAAGCAGCCTCCACCGCCATTTGAGGAGAAGACAGTAACGCGGCGAGGAACAGGGGGGGGTCATGTGCAGATTGTGTCATCTAATGTCTGGAGTTGCTTTATTCTCGCCACGTGATCTCGTCCTCGTTCATTCAGCTAATAAATGAGATATTGATCAACATTTCCCATCACCAGATACTCATGACACTCCTCCTATATATAACCGTGCTTCACATTCACACAGATGTCACATGTGACCTTAAAGAAGACGTGCAATCCTGGTGATTGATAAAATATCAACGTCCAATGCATTTTTGTCTCAAGTCTGCTCTTAAGCAGTCAGTCTCTCCTTTCAAATCACGAACAAACAAGCTGAGGTACGTTCATGTGGACCTTAAGGTGCTGTGATTACACACAGGGATGGCGGCAGGGGGTTGCCACATGTAGTCCAGCAGAGCCGAGAGTCACCCCTGCTGTATTTTTGACAAACCTGAACACACGAGATCACATTAACATTTGGAGCTGCTGTGCCTTCCTGACAGCAGCTTCCATGAAACACAAAATATGCATGATCACTCAGGCTTGATTAGGATCACCTGCCAGGCGAGTTTTTCAGCTGCCCACATAGCTAAAGTCATGACTAACATCTCTTTAACTGAGCTTACTCCTCAGCCTCAACAATGCCTGCATGCATGCATGCTCCGGCCTCTACCTGTGTTTGGGGCTAATGTCATTAAAGACAGTATCTATGGAGGGCCACGCATCGCACCATCCAAAGGCTCTTTTCTGCTTCATTTTTTTTTTTTTTTTGATATGACAAGTCCTTGGAGCGCGCGCGCACACACACAAATACCGCATTCATCCAGTTTTATATGGTGATGGTGCCCCCGCAGCGGCCGACGGGCGCAACTTTCCTCCTCCTCCTCCTCCTCCTCCTCCTCCCCCTGGTTCGGACAGAGGATAGAGAGACTCCATTCAGAGCGCACACACACACACACACACACACACACACACACACACACACACACACACACACACACACAGTTCCTCTCAACACCCCCTCCATCCTGACCCCCAGCATTAAGCCCGGAGGAGATTTTTTTTTTCTTTTTTGCGTTAATTTGATTCACAAGTATTTCACAATCAAAAAACCCCCAAAAATCTACGAGGTCAGATCCGCTCATGTCTGATCAAGAATGAATGAAATCGGTGTTGTGCCGCGCGGTGACAGTTAGAGACAGAAGATTTAGACGCGCAGTCACACAGTCTGCAGGTGGCAAACGACGGAGCGACGGACGGTTGTTGAATTTTGTTGATATCTCACACGTTTCTGCAGCAGGGTGACATCTCTGAGAAACACATTCACCACTCAGCCATCCCAGCCACAGCGTTATTTTTTCCCAATCTTTTTTTTTTTTTTTTTTTGCGCAGCTCGCTGGGGCTGAGAGTGCGCAGCTCTGTGCGTCCATGCGCTTGGAAACAGAGTGAGAGGGACCCAAAGTGGCAGACAGAAGCGGAGAGGAGATGCAGCTTTTTCTTGCCCGTGCACGGGGACGTTTTTCCAACAGCCTCTCCAAACGCACACTTCACCCTCTCATCACTAAACCCTCTTCCATTGAGCAGAAAATAACGTCATGGGGAGGAAAAAAAACGGCATTCGTTATCTCAACATCCACTCGAACTTGTCCTCCACCATCAGCACATCATCCTGCCGAGTAAATCATGAACTAAGAGCATCAGCCCGCTGCATCGCAGTTGCTTAAGTGTCAAAGCTCACAGCAGATTCATTCATGTCTGCAGAATTAAAGTCTGAATGTGTATTTACCGTGAAGGAGGGATCCCCATCCGCTGCTTCTGTTCCACCTCAGACAATATTCCTCTGTGCGTTATGTCCCGTTAGGGTAAGGTGCATTCCTTTTCAAAAGCCACATAGCCCCCCTCCACAAAAAATCCCGACGCTCAAGCGCTGGAAATAAGCCTTGGAAATAAGACTGGCGCACTTTTCACTCCAGATGGGTTGAAACTCAGGTTAAATGCGGTCCAAACATCTACACACGCGCGGAAAACAATTTAAGGAAACCCCTTCTAGTCCAAAAAACAAGTCCGCTGTTAATCCAAAATGTCTTTTAATTCTCAACTATAATTAGAAATTATGTTCATCCTAGACAGCAAATGCCATTACGCTCCGGGTCTCTTGACGCGCGCCGGTCTACATGTTAATGACGGTGATGTTGGAGAAAAAGAAACAAGAGTGGGATTTTTTCCCCTCATCGTCCGCTCCTCACGATTCAGGCTGCACTTGGCTGATAAAACACCGTCCTCTCTCTCTGCTCTCTCCTCCTCTCCTGCCCCCCCTCCCTCCTCCTCATCGTCCTCCTCCTCCTCCTCCTCCTCCACTCCTCCAGCCCTCGGTCTCTCTCGGCAGCTTTCATGGAGCAGAGACGCGCCTAGCGGCCTTGGAGGGAACTCCACAGTTCACCCCCTCCACCCCGCCTCCACCGCAGACTGCTCTTAAAGATACACGGGGATGTGCGGACTGTTTCATCCATGTGTGGCTCCCAGGGGACACATGATGGACCACGCCTGATACACGACATCGGTCATGTTATAAAATAAATATTGTAGGAGAAAAGATCTGAGTGCAATCTGACAACCAGCCAAGATGAATTATGAAGAGAATGAAAACATTTGTTTTAGATATACAGACAGTGATGATTGTTGGAGGGAATGTTTCCAAATCTGCTACAAAAGGCTCAACTATCTGTAGAGAACATGTAGAGAACATGTAGAGAACATGTAGAGAACATGTAGAGAACCCTCTGTGCCCCCACCAGAACACCTTTAACAGGAACAAAAAAGCAAAAGAGGAGGAATCCCTCGGCCAGGGCAGACAGAGGGAGGATATATGGGACAGCAGTAGATGTTGAGTAGTAGGAAAAAATAACCATAAAATAATAATGTATGTAGGCCACTTAAATTACTGCGTCTACAAACTGAATAATGAATCTGAAAGAGGGAGAGAGACAGAACATCTGGATAATATAAAAGTAAGAAATGGCCATTTTAATTCCCTAAAGCCCAACATCTTTAGTTTCACTTAACTCTCCTGTATTTACAGTATGTTTATCCTACCTTTATCCTGCATCAAGTGTATTCATAACTTGATTCAGGAGAACCACATGTTTCAGTCTGACTCATTGAAAGGCCTTAATTTTACATTTGCTTTACCTGAGAGTGGATGAATTTACCAGATTTCTTTTTTAACAACAGTCTAAAGTTGGTGTTTTGTTTATTGTGAGCTCAGACAGAAGTTTAGTTTTATTTTATTTATTTTTTAACTATAATTTAAAAAGATGTATTTGGATGTTTTAGACTTCCTCGTGGATTCTTGTCTACATGTGACCGCAGCAGGTTACAGTCATTTAACATAATATAATCCTGCAGGTATTTGTCAGTGAAAGACTGATGTAATCCTACATCTCACTGAACATGTTGATGTGTCTAATAAAGTTCAGAGAGTAAATAGAAAGGCTATTAAACCATAACTGAGGAAACTGCAGCAAAAACAAAAAGAAAAAATATTCCAGTGAACAAGATCAACAAAAGTAGCTTGCCAACAACCACTGCTCGTTGTCCCGGAGTAAAAAAACAAAGAACTATGTGGGTTTCCTTGACAAATCAAACATTTGCAGAACATGATGTCCAAATCATCCCAAACAAGATATGTGTCACACCACTGAAAAGCTGATAACCACCACTTTACACAAGTTTTTAAAGCACATGGATAGGATCAGTGGTTCACAAGTAATTACATAGAACATTGGAACAACAGCCAAGCAGCAAACTGTTTCAACTGACTGAAGACGAGAGTTAAGAAGTGGGAAAAGGTGACATTTGGCATTTTGCATAAAAAATGGCAAAACTAATCAATCATCACAACAATTACTTAATAAATGACGACTCAAATGATCAACTGTTTTAACTACAAATAACAGTTTGCACCTATTTTACATCCAACCTTTTTTGCTTAAATGTATAATATGTAGCTTTGCATGAAACATAAAAATGTCTAAAAACGACTGGACCACTGTTTGTTTGTTAATCTTTTTAAGTTGTGTACTTTTGTTATCCAAAATGTAAACCCGGAGAGATCTGTGCTTGAAACAACGTTAACGGTACATTTCAGGTGACATTTCATTCGGTCGCCGTAACCTCCGGGATAAAAGTAAAGAGACTGATGAAGGAAGTCAGCGAACACAACTCGACACGACTGAAACGTTAATCCGTTACCTCGTCTGTGAACAGTCATTAGATACTGTGTGTTTAAGAAAATGTACCGTACACGTGCAGCGAACCCCTCACGACAGGATGACTTTGAGCTGTGAGCTGTCCATCAAACAGTCATTTTCCCTTTTCCCCTTTTTATGGCTTTATTTGACAGGATACGCAAAGAGCAACAGGAAACAGAAAAAGAGAGTTTGGGGGTGAAGGGCAACAAAGGGCCACAGGTTGGACTCAAATCCAGACTGCAGCGAGGACACTTTGTACATGGGGTGCCCCCTGAACATACTTTTGATGGCTGACGAGGTAAAACTTTGACAAGACGAGTCTAAATAATAGAAAATTCAAAATTCTACGTGCAATTATGTTTTCATTTCCTACCCTGGTAATCATTTTGCTGCCCCTTCACTTCATCTGGAGACCTCCTGATTGGAAACAGATTTTACAAAAGATGCCTTAATACACTTTCTTTTAAAGCAGCATTTTATAATTTCCTCCACCATCTGTAAATCTCACCTCTGTCTCCCGAGTCTTTCTTTATCCTTTTCAGTGTATATACCTCAACTTGGCTCTATAATATAAAGAAAATATGTATCGTTTCATTGATATGCAGACCATACACAGCTGTATCTACTGGTGAAGCGGAACGACCCGGTGGCCTGGCACCTCTCAACCTCTGACTCGCTGATAAGAAGTCGCGGATGTCACAAAACTTTCTACAACTAAATGAAGGCGAGTCTGAGGATGTCTGCTCCCCCCCAAAGCTATTGTTAAATTTTCCTTGAAGACCTCTGATGCTTGACCCTGATTGTTAAACTGTCAAAACACAACGTTTTTAACTCTGAATTACTTTTGTTTGCTCAGGTGAAAGTGGAGCAGATGTGTCTTATCCAGCTTTGTAATACAGGATATCCTGTTTGCCTTTTATTTTGCACCTTTGGTGAATGAAACCAAAAAAATATCTCGCAGTTACTGTTAGTAATAATGATGCAGCCGGGCATCAAACAACACTTTTGTTTCAAGTCAGGGGTTTGCCTGGGGGGACAGTGTAACCAGACCAGGCGCCAGAATAAAATGTTGGTATTTTAAGGTTCTGCACACCATGAGTATGTTCACATTTGTACATGTCTTCTGTATCATATCAACATTGATAAAGTCATCCAATTCTTTCAGGTCAACCCTGATTCTCTCTAAGTGGAGAATATTAGACAACATGTTAAGCTAGTGTTTAATCGAAGGGGTTTCTGGTTTCTTTCAGTGTTGGAGCAAAACTTTCTTCCTCGCTTTGTTTGTTTGAGGAGAAACCAAGACATTTTCCAGCCATGTTAGTGGAAAAGAGCCCGAAATTATTCTTGACGAGATGTCGGAGTGTTTTCCAGCTGTGTTACTAACAACGAAACCAGATATTTTCGACGAGATGTTGAGACATTTTCCAGCAGTGTTTGTGGCAAGAAAAGCAAATTCTGACAAAACAATGGGAAATTCCCAGCTGTATCACTGGCAACAACAAACTGGATATTCTTGAGGAGACGTCAGGACATTATCCAACCCTATTAGTGGGAACATAACTGGATATTTTTCACAAGACAACATGACAATTTCCAGCCATGTTTGCTGCACCGGATCCAAACATGATCTTTTACAGGTATCTTTTGCAGCATAAAGAAATGTAAAGTCTTATCATATGCGTGGTTTGCAGAAACATACATTGCCATCATATAACTCTGGAGACTGGGTTGGTATAACACGACACCAGGCTGACAGTGGAGATTGCACAGACGAGGGCCATATAGTCTGGTGGAACTGGCCACTTCTGTTGAGGGGTTTTACTTCTTTTTCGGGACACAGTATACAGGATTTCAACTCACAACCTCTCTGTTGTTACCTGTTGAGCAAGCAGGACTTTTGACTTCCTTACCCTCCATGTCCACAGATTATTTGAGGAAGCCTCTCTTTAGGATATCGGCACGTCAGGGTGGGTGACATGTCAACATTTTCCTGTCACTCGCTGCTACCCCTTCAGCGGGTGACTGACATGATCATCATTATGCTACTCTACTGATCATTGCTGTTGCATAACAGCCACAGACACTCAGATCATGTCACACTGGTGTGAGTCACTTTTTGTTTCCATGAGTGCACTGCTGGAGAGACACAACATCAATGGATCACCACCGAGTTCTGAGTCACGCTGCATTTTCTTAGAACACAAGCCGGGTCTAGACTGGATCAAACTCCGAAAAAAGTATATTTATATGATACTTCGGTTCGATAAAAGAATAGCCTACCCATTCACTGATGCCTGTATAGTTTGAATATACAGTACAGCTCTCCAGATCCAGTGTTAGTTTTGTCAATGGCAACCGACAGAAAGTATTTGTTGACGAGCTTTTTCGGGGGACGAAAGTGAGACGGGTTGGAATTTACTCTCACAAAACATCTTATATCTTTCATGAACAAGTAAAAACTAAACAACGATGTAAAAAGATGGGCACTTTTTCCCCAACCGGCACACATTTGTAGAATCACACGTTGTAGCTCCTGATAAGTAAAACTGAATCTTCCACTGTCCAGAACCATCTCCTGTTCAGAAGGTGATTCAGGTGAAAGTATCAGCACTGTGATCCAGCATAAGCAGCTCTAGAAAAGAACAAATAAACAGATTAATGAACTAATATTTAAAAATGAAAACGTGCAGCCAGCACATCAACCTTTCTAAAAAGGTAAGCTAACATTATAAAGGGCTGTGGGTGTTGGGAATGAGTACAGGATTAATGTATTAATGAAAACTCTAAAAACTCCTCTGATATCCACTAAAGAAATATTTCTGTAAAAAATGATATCCAACGTTTTTTAGCTGCTCTTCTAATGCTTAACCCTGACCTACACTAAACAGCATTGTAGTGAGTGAAACTAGTCTCTAAATGATCACCTCCGCTCTGCATAAGAGAACAGACAGCCAGAGTTTGACCCAATTTATCTGTTGAAAGCTTGAGTTTACCGCAGCAGTTAGCCAGAGAGGCGCTGTTGGGTTGATAGCAAGCCACGCAACACAGTACATACAAATAACCACAGCAAAAATGTCAGTCGAACATGTGTAACGATATTTCACACATCAATGCAAATCAACCGCCAGTTGTCAACCAGGAAGTATACGTCGTTGTTAGCGCGACATCACAGTGATTTAGTCTGTGCGCCGTGACTACACCTGTAACCATGGTGACTGTACACAAGAGGGAGGGTGATAATTATAAGGACAGAAAAGGGAAAAAAAGAAAATCTGTCAAAATTGACACTGGCCAGAGCGCTTTTCCTTAAAATGAGCAGCAACACTCGCACAGGGTGAGAAAAAAGGACAGTAACATATCCACCATATTCCATATTTCCAAAATTAATTTACTCCAGGTGGTATTAAATTAAATTAATGCTGGCTAATGTTAATGTTGCTAAAGCTAGGAAGCTAATGTTAGGCCATTTTTTTTCCAAACTGGCACCAACTGTCAGACTTCTTACACAGACTTAAACAAAATTACAATTTTGGACCCAACACATTTTTTTTGTTAATCATTAATCTGAGTCTGATGTTTTGTTGACTCATCCATCCACCTCCACCCTAGATCGACTTTGTTGCTCCATAATAACAACATAGAAAATGTTGAAAAGTTGCTGAAAGAGCTTATGAGATGACTAGTGAGAAATGACACCTCAATGCTAGTGACAAGGTATCCTGAGAAGAGTCCTGGTTCAGAGTGAGCTGAGTGAGTTCAGTCAGCAACAACAACACTAATGGTGTTTCCTTTCCCATTTACCCTGACTGAAACCTGCCCACAGTGATGTCCAGACAAAAACCTCACACTGTCTTCTTCTGGGGGAATATAATTAGATTCAATAATTAGATTTGTGAATTGCCCTATGGATTAACCTACTGTCTGTCTGGTGGCTAAATCCCAGATCTGCTCGAGCTCATCCCTGCTCTCACTGACCTCTGCCCAAGTGCTCGCACCATTATTGTTCATATCAGGCGTTAATAACATTAAGCTCAGGCAGAAAGTTAAGCTGAAATGGAATGTTGAAACACGAGTGGGTGCTCAGCAGAGTCACAGAAAAGGTTGTTTTACTCTGAAGAATCATTCATTTACAACGTGAAGAGGCTGTGCATCGGGAATGAGTCGGGACTTGTGCAGCACGAGCACTTCAGAAAGAAATGGGAACATTCAGGAAAGAGCTTTCATGTCAGTCAGCTTGACCGAATTATTTTAGATGTTTTTCTTTGTCCAGAATTGATTGGTTGTACATGTTTCAGATTTGTAGGCATTGTTACAACTTTCTTGCAATATTTAGAGTTTTGGAAATGTTTGCATTTCCACTTAGTTTTAACCGATTTGGATCACATCTTGAAAATGTGCCTGCTGCGTGTCTTACGTCATCTGAGGGGCAGACTTCTTTAGATATGAAGAAGAAGAAGAAAGAGAGAGAGAAAAATACAAATGTGACAACAAAAAATATAAAAATTCAAACAAAAAACATTTGGGTTACCGCGCTTTTTTTCTTGGTAAAAATAATTGCGGTGAGTCATACACTCGTTCCTCGTTTTAAGCAATGTAAACAGACGCTGTACTGAAATAACACTGCACGTCAGAGATCTTCCAGCTTTTGCCTCCCAGTAGATGAGTCAGCCATCGTCTCCTATTCATTTCTGCATCCTTCTTTTGTGACTTATAGATCACAAAAAGCTTTCTGTTTACCTTTTGTCATTTAAGTCTAGAGTATTGCGTCAGCATTTAGGAAAAGCGGCCTTAAGATTATAGCCCATGACACACACACACACACCAGGCTCAAAAATTAAAATCCACATTGAGATGTCAGGCGAAACAATAAGGAAGCTTGACAAATGTGAAATCTTTGGTTAAAAGATTCTCAACACAAACAAACCAACCCGGTGCTGTTCAGTCCAGTGAATATATATCTTTACAATAGATTAAATTATGCCAGATCCTTAGGATGCTCTTCGGTCCCGTCTAACATGTGCATTAGACTCCTTTTTGGGTCAAGTTAGGTGTCTTCCTTCTGGCTCTCTGCACAAACACAGGGCTCGAGACCCAGTGCCCCATTGGGAAATCTCCCATCACCATCACCTCAGGGCAGAATCAAAGCTGTTAGCTTGTTTTTTGTATTCCACAAGCTGCTTCTGCATGAGCCACATTATACAGTTACAACAGGATAGATGATAACTGATATCTTCAGATTTAATTGTTGTTGCGTGACTGACGTTTCATGACGTTTGTCATTATTACACAAAGTGGTGCCCGTAATCACACTATTTTTGATCCATAGTATTTTGAAATTTGCATAAAAAATGAAAATGAAAAGTTGTATGTCTAAAATAAAATAAAATCAGTTCTTATTGTTAGTTGACAGGCTCCCATGACCTAGGAGTGACTTGCTACTACCTCCTTCACCAGTCAGTCCATCAGCACCATGCTTTCCATCCATCCATCCGTCCATATAGACAATACAATAAAAGACAAAAAAGCAAACTATGATTCTCACCACCACTCAAATGTAAACTGATTTAAGGTTAAATCTTCCTGAAAAAACTAAAATCACATGTGTGGGTATGCTGTGTGTTAAGGGCCAGAAAAAGCAAGTGCTTCAGCCAGTGCTGTTTCTACTGTAGCAGTCGATCATACCTGCTGACAATTGACAGAACGAGGCAAACAACTCAATGTGTGGCTCACAGTGTTATGAAGCAGGCAATGAGAAGGGAAAAACCGTGACATGTTTTCCAGAAGGCACATGTTTTTTGCTGGAGTGAACACATCTTGATAGCTGGATGAAGTTTTGGCTAAATGAACCAAACTAGGACCGAGCTAGAGTCTCGATTTACCACGAGGCAAACCACAGACAACCTCTGTCTATAGAGCTGAGGCATCTTGTTAAGAAATTTTGAGCTTCCTCCTTTGCGGAGGATGGCACCTGAGGTTTATTTTGGATCCATAGCTATTATAGCTCTATTTATATAATATGATATTCATATTTATATTCGTACAAACCTGTCAAGGTTTTTTTTCACTGCATCTGAACTTGCTGTGTATTTGTCCACCTGTTTTATTGCTTTAGTTTTCTTGCTTTTGCTCAATGCTTGTATGCGTTCACACATGTAGAAAGCTGTAAAACACATTACTTTAAATGTATATCTGATATAAACAAACAAAGCTCCCTTGAAACATTTCATACAATCTGAGCAGATGTCGTGTATGTAAACAAGTACTATCATGATGTGTACAGCATTTATTATTCATATACAATTTGTTTTGACTGTTTACTTTACATACTTCTGCTTTCCGTCAGCAGTAAAATAAAAGTAGCCGGCCATGACCTAAGCATGTGCAAAAAAATAGCCATAAATTGTCTTTGCAATGAATGAGTGGACTATGTACAACTGCAAAACATCATCTACCTGCTCAGCTGATCAGAGCTGGCCGGCTCTGGAGGAGAGAGTCCGGTGAAGAGGCCGAATTTGCGGAGGAATAAACACCACTGGTGCATCGGATTCTGATCTGATCCCGAGCAATATACCGATATGAGGAGAGCTCAGATATTAACTTTTGGTATTAAAAACTGGATGTATCATCACTCTCGTTTATCAATCCAACCACAGCGGAGATCCACAGAGGTGACCTCCATTGTCAGGTGTTTATGTACTGTAATATTGATCACCAAGAGAGAAATGAACTTTACTCCATACAGAGAAGAAAAGAAGAGCGAGAACTGGAGTCTCTGGTGACAAGTTCAGTGAGAGCTTGACTTGAATTCGAACAGACAAACAAACCCGTGCTCACTAGATTACTGCTAATGTACAGTGAGTACAGTAGGTGTAGCATTAAACAAACACCACAGATCTTTCTACATTAGTCAGGCGCAACAAGGTAAAAATACATTAACCAGACATTTTCACTGTTTAATCTGAAAAATGTTCTCCTCTCGTTTCTCACGTTTTTTTATTCGCAGAAACTCTGTGAACATTGTTGTCACAATGTTCACAGTCAACTGCAGTCACTGTGTTGTCACAGTATCAGAAAAATCAACATTTCAGTGAAACATTGCATCTCTGTGAAAAAGTGTGACAGGATGTATTCCAGTACATATTTTCAAATACCTAAATATCTGCTTCTATTTTAGTGTGTCGGGCCACCTCACCACCTCACCACCCCTCTGGCAATGGTGACTTACTTTGTTATGTGTTCTTGTGTCTCTGTGTTACATAACGCCTTTAAACACTGTATTTTAATTAATGAAGTGGCACCATTTTACACATCATGGGACTGCAGGGAGAGCATTAGTCAAAGTGCTTTTATGAACTTTTGTTTTTCAGCGTCTAAAAGTCCTGGTGTGACCTTCAACACGGAGAACTGACATGTCTCCCAGCAATAATGGCATGTCTTCCCATTCTCTCCGCCTCTTTCATCATCTCATTGCATCTTTTATTCTTGCCCCCACTGCTGTGGCTGTGATTGTTATTCCAGCAGTGAGGACTGAGGGTGGCCTTGCTGATATTTCATCATTTTCGGACACAGATTGGCCCGTTGTGTTCACAGTGGGTACTTTTGTAACCCTCTCCTCTTTTGGCTTATATTGACTGAGGGAACAGATTGCCATTATTTGCAAATTGGATTGCACGAGCATGCACACTCCTAACAAATCATAAGTCCGACAAAAGGTTTTACTTGATTTATAAAGTCAATTCAAGGATTCATTAGTCAGATGTTCTTACTGCACATCCGGACACTAGACACACAGATGCCTGAGGTTACAGTGGCAATAAGTTATATATAATATCAGAGACTGCACTTACTCAAATACTGCATTCAGGTACAATTTTGACATATTTGTTCTCATTGTTACTATCTATTTTATGCTATACTTATATTTTGTTGCATTTGAGAGAGAAATATTGCACTTTTTAATCCACTGCATCTGACAAGTTACTAGATTTCACATACAAAGTGCAAGTCCAGACTCTAATATGTTAATTATTCCTGGACAGCTACAGCTTGTGCTACTGTACAGAGCAGGACTTACCTTCCAGTCTGTTTTTGTCTCATTCTGCCGATCGACACCTTCAATGTCATCTTAAAGGACTTCTATGACGTGTTTTAAGCATATCCAAAGACATATTTGACTTCAGTTGTTAGCACACAGCTATTGTCCAATCTACTAACCTTGGTTCATTTTCCCCGTAACTAACCAGAAAACCCTAATGCTCCAGTAAAGGGGATCTAAATCAGAGGACCTTCAAGCTCTGGTCTTTCAATTGTGTTTGCCATTCAGATAGCAGTGTCACTGCGCAAATCTCACTAACCTGGGCACTTAAGTCCAATATATGCCAATAAAATGCTGGTTGTATGACGTATACGCCGCCCCGTCCCCCCTAAAAGCCAGGTGTCTGCTTTATAGCAGCCGGACTGGGAGACATATACAACAACATACAACCAATCATGTGGTTGCACCAATAAGACGACCAGTTGGGATTCAGCTGATCTGGCACAGGATTACAGTTGAAGGTAAGGCTTTTCAAACATTAGACAAACGTTTCTTTGAAGGTCCTATTTGTAAGAGTATTTGACGGGTTGGGAATGAGACTCAAAAATCAGCCGATGCTTTCAGATTATAGGTCAGGTTGGGAAACATTACACATGCATAATCAAAGTATAACATGTGGTGAAAAAAGCTATTTAAACCTTAATGTTGGGGCAAAGTCACCAAACAATTTTATAATTTTTTATCAGATTTGACAGGTGATTCTATACATGCAGTTAAGCACTGACAGTGAAGCTCACTCTTCATTAGGGTTAGTCTTGTTAGCCCAACTTTGGCGAGACTTAACTAAAAGCCGACTAGCATGCTATATCTGAAAGATCTATTGGTTCACAACCAACTTCTGTTCCACGTGTTCGAGTACAAATGGACCATTTTGACTGTACAACATACAGACACATTTATTGTTATGATAAATAATAATATTATTGTTGTTGTTACTACAACTACTCCAATATAAGGAAAGAGGAAGTATACAGCCCAAATGATGTTGAGAGATAAATAAATAATATGCTGTAAAATCCTCTGGAAAGGTAACATATTAGTGTCTATGCAACTCTGGCTTGTTTGCAGTACATTTTTCGAATGTATTTTGTCAATTTCGAACCTTATCAGCAACTTCATCTCCCTTTCTTATTTTGCGATTCCTTTCCCTGCCTTTCTCCCTCAGCCTCATCTGATCTGTGAGGCTCTTATGTCGTCATGCTGTGCCATTGCTTCCATATGCCTCTCCAAGATGATAGCCACTAGGCAAATCTCTGGCTCTCCCATTGGCATGGAAATGAAAAAGACAGTTGGAAAATGAGGCGTCCATCCAAAATCTTTCCCAGAGTAATTTACTGTCCCTCTGCAGCTTGGTGGAAAAAATAGAAATAAATTAGACATAAAAATCTTGTCTAATGCTGCCAAAGTGCCAAGGCCAAGACAACTGTATGTTTTGCAGTGGAATCTTTCTGGACAGGAAAATAAGTCAGCAGGGAAAACATTTTCTCATCAGCAGTAAAATTAGTCAGGTGTTTTTACTATCACAAGGCCTTTCTGTCTTTTTGTGTATAGCCAGATTAAATTAGTCCTGAAGCCAAATGAGGCCCCTTTAGACTTTGTAATTTTGGGTGGTTATATTAAAATGCTGATCCTAGATCACACAATGAAACATGTCAACCGATGGTCAAGTTAGAAATCCAACTACCGAATGGGCAGCTGTGAAAGCTATAGCAAATATCTTTATGCTGATTTTGTCCTGTTAAAATAAATTACATTTTGATCATAAATACACTGCCCTTCACAACACATGCCCAGTGGGATGAAAATCAGCACACAAATCTCAACCACGGCAGATAAAAAGAAAATCAGAGGGAACCAGGTAAGAAAATCAGTACTGATTCTATACAGTCAGCTGCAGTCCATGGCATCTTGGTTAGCTGCTTCAAGGCATTATGCTATTCCTCTCTAGCCCTTGAGGCTAACATAAGCTAGCATACTACTGTTGACAAAAACTTAAAATCTCACTTTCAATCCCTGCTGATGTAAGCAAACCCATTTTGATCGCATTTATCAAAATTGAACACGTTGCATGCAACATTGAAATATGTCAAAATGCAGGACTGTCATTAACAAATCAGCAAAAACTATTAAAAGTTAACTAGCTAGCGAGTTAGCGACCGAGACATCAGCAAACTAGTAGCGATAGTTCTATGCTTGTTATAAAGAAAAGGACCATAATATATTGAAGTCCTCACAACCCTCGGTTTGAAGAGTGCCTCTGAAAAACCTTTGTTTGAAGGGCCATGCTGCCCTAACACTTCACCCTACACTTCTATCCCAACAACAAACAGAACACCCTCCTAGGGCTAACTGGTAGGATCAAGGGGTGTACAGGGATTGAGCTTCATTCTCGCCCCCAATTATTCATGAATAATTCAGTTGTCAGGGATATGAGCTAAACTCAGTCATAGTTAACACATCTATTTACAGCGCAACACCATAAAAATGTCACAAAGCAATTCAGGAAGATTCCCCATTGCGGTAATCACTGTTGCCGAGATAGATGGAACAGCAGGTTTTTGAGCTGAGGTCGATCATGTTGGATGGAAACATTCATACCCACATTCAGGCACCTACCGGGACGCTCCTGTATGATGTTTACCAGTCACAGCAGAGGCAATATGTGTAATTGATACTGTATGTCTGCCTCGCAGGAACAAATCAGCTGTGAGCCAGGACCGATATTTTACCAATGTGATAATAGCACTTCTTTGTCAGTCCCGGTAGGACCAAACGATTCTTCACTACAATTGATCAATCAATCACTTGAGGAGCTTGGAACACTGACTGGAGAAATTTATTGGCCTGCAGCAGCAAAGCCGGCCTGCTTGTGTGTGTGTGTGTGTCTGTGTGAGACTAAATGAGTGACAAAGTGTGTGTGTAAGTGAGTGGGCAATTGTAAGATAGACTGGGTGAGTCAGTCTGAGCTTGCATGTTGAGTGTGTGTGTGTGTATGTGTGTGTGTGTGTGTGTGTCTCCAGGCTAAGTCTGTGAGAGGCCAGATGTTAGTGGAGACAGAGAGAGTCTGGGAACCGGTTGCCATTGCCAAGTGAACAAACAGACAAACACACACACACACACACACACACACACACACACACACACACACACACACACACACACACACACAAATATCTATTCATAGAGATGCACATACAAGCGTATGCATGCAACCACTCTCTTTTTCTTTGCATACAGCCTCTCTTGTACTGTGTATCCTATGCTTTCTCATACAGGTACTAACACAGTCCTACATTTACCTGCAGTTGGTGGATTATGATTGCAGCAAGTAAAGCAAATCAAGATGTGGGACTGGGAATTTGCCCAAATGCAAAATAATGCAGAGTCAAAAATAAATAAATAAGTAAACTGAATGAAATGAGGAGATTTAATAGAAAATGCAAACAAACAAATACAAAAATGAATCTTCCGACTGCAAATCTGTGGTAGTTTGTAGTTCAGATAAATCAGCGTCCCCTTGTGCACATTTACGAACGAGGCACAGCAGCTCAACTTCACTGATTATTTAAATCTCTCGACAGGCCGCCAGGATTAATATGACTCTAATGTTAATATTCTAGACATCCAAAAAGTCACACAGAAAGTCTGGCTTCATAAAGCAGCCATCGTCCTGATAAATCCTGAGCTCCCTCAGAGCCGTCTAAAAATATTTATTGCAGAAGCTAAAAGTTTAACGCCAATTTTATGACTAGAACTTTAGTTTTGCTGCTTAAACATGGCACAATATTTGCTGCAGTGACTGAATTCATAGAAAGGTTTGAGAAAATATAAAAAGCAGCCTGTTAAATCATCAACGCATATTGTGAAAGAAAGCACTCTGTATGAAAGTGTTTAATTTGCGCAGGATCCTGCCTTCCTATTAACGTTAGACGATTCTTAAGTCGTTTGTTTGCCTATTTTGGATGCATTCAAAATCATTTTAAAAAAAAGACAAAGCCGTCAGGTCATCCAGTGACGGCTAAAGAGTTTGAGTAGGTGCACGTCACACGAGCTAGGCTGATTACTTTCTGGTGTCTTAACATTCATGCATTGTATCACTTAAAGCCCACAAGCAAGTGGGCCTTTGTGCTGAGAAATGGTGAAATGAGAATGGATCATGTGTAGATGCAGTGCTGTCCATGGTCAATTGATAGATATATAGACAGGCAGATGTTATTTGGTTTGTTTCTTTAGCTTGCGTGCTTTTAGTGGTTGTAAACAGAACTGTGGGAAATGTAGTAATCCACAGACAATAGGGAAATGACAGGAAAGTGAAAGGAGAATGAGAGAGTGTTGCAAACCTTAAACAGCTGTTTAACGCGCCTCCCTTATTGATTTTTAATGGTCATTACAAATGCTCCCATTAATACATGTTAATAAATAGCATTGTCTGTGATCACTGTTTAGTTATGAACATAAAAACATTGTCCTTAGTGGTCGTTAAAACAAGACGATCATCAAATATATGCGCTCCCTGTCCTCAGCCTCCCCTGCTGCCTTAGTCAGACGCTAAATATGTTCATTATAAGTCAAGATAATTGAGTCTTTCCATGAAGGCATTCAAGGTTGTGCAGTCAGGTGAACAATACAAATGTGAAAAAGTAACTGTAGTTGTGTACAGAAAGAACAGAAAAGAGTTTGAGAGAGAAGAGTTCAAACACTGACTACTTTCTCAGCTCTACACATCTGTGGGTGTGACAACATTTACTGTAGCTCAGATGTACTGCTTGTACTGAAATATTGACGTAAACATCAAGCCATTAAGTGTTTTATTCACTGACATCTACATCTTATAAAGCCTCAAGAGAAAGAGAAATTAAAAGCATATTACCCGAGGTAACTATGAGCCAGTGTTTTTCTTTTGGTAAATCCAATGCCATTCCTTTGTTTTAGGGGATTATTCTTCTAAAGCTTTGTCATTCCAGTCTCCATTTTTAGGGAGTACAACCTTCTCCCGAAAAAAACAGCCATATAAGTCATCTCTGTTTGCAGCTAATTACGTCTCATATCTACATGTATTGTTAAGTGGGCGTACTAATTTTGACAGGAGCAAAGGAAGAAGTCCAGTAGACCATATTCACACGGCGGCCATATTTCTCTGCTGTCACACTCAGACTAGGAAGCTGATGCTGTACTGCTGTGTTCCAGGTTGAAAGTCATTCAAATGGAGGGAATCTGACAAATTGTTATAATTTCACCGCTTCCTGATTGATCACCAACTGAAAAGACAACGAATAATGAAAATCTGGAGGGACATTGGGATATATTTCTGGGTAAAGCACATATTTGATAACCCAGCTTCCGTTAGACAACAGTCATCGTTAGCATTCAACCGCTACCATTTGATAATGTTACCCAATGTGAAAAGGCATAAATTAATTTGGAGATATCAATGCAAATCTTGAACAAATTTATTTAAGTGTGCAAGTGAAACACACTGGATGTATCAAACAGTAATGTTAGCTAGGAAGTAGTTAAATGCTAACATTTGCTAATGGGTATTAAACATTTTGTTTTACCCTGAAATATCACTCGATGTCTCTCCGGATTGTCACTATCATCATCATTTTAGTTGTTTATGAATCCAGAAAAGGTGAAATGCTAAAAATGTGTTCAATTCCCTGGTATATATGACCTGCAACGTGCAGGCTAGACTAGTTTCTGATGCTACTGAAACGGTCACACCTATAAAGTATACCAAAATCCTTGCAATGTAAGATGAAAACAAAATTGTTGTATTATACTTTCAAATGTACGAAACACAGTTCCTATTACTTCAATAGCTGCTAACCGACAAAACGTACACCGTTAATACAGTCCCTAACAAACACTTAGATAGTCAAATCCAGTGCTCGCATAGTGACACATCTACTGCCGATTTACTGGTGCTGCTGCCTAACAATAACACTTGCATATTCTTCCCTGTTCCCCCAAGTTTGAGTGACTTTTCTTTTACATTTTCACATTTCAAGAATCATTTCATCTTTCAGATGGACAGACAAAAACATCCAAATAACCACCCACAGTCAAAACACCTCTTCCAAGAGGACATCCTATAAAGAAATGAGGCGATAACACATCCCTGTAATCCTTGCCACCAAAGTCTAAATACTGCACTTTTCTGACAGTGACACGGTCAGGTTTAAAATGAGTCACCAAAATACAAAATGGATGCAGGTAAAGAAATAGAAACCTGGGTAAAAAATAGAATTTTGCTCGAGAATATTTAAAAACAGAAAATCATAGCTCGTTTGCACTGATTGTTTCTTTGGGCTTCACGTGTGTGTGTGGTTTTAGACTAAAAATCCAAAAGGAGTTAACCTGTTGTCAGAGAGGCCCTGCAGGTACACCGGTCCTTTCATGTAGGTGTATGATAACCATTGGTGTGGTTTGTCCTCATTTCCCCGTCCCTCCTGTCCAAAGCAGGCTCCATTAGCAGAAATGGGTCAGCTTTAATCCACAGCCAAATTAATGGAAATGAAAATGCTTCCATTTGTGATTGATGCTGCTGTGTGACTACAGTATGTGAGTGTTTCGTTGAGAGAGAAAGTAAGTGAGCTGTCAGCACTAATTAGTTATGCAGGTGCCCTGTAATGAGTATATAAAAGTGTGTGTGTGTGTGTGTGTGTGTGTGTGTGTGTGTGTGTGTGTTTGCCCATACTCTCAACTTTGGAATTGGCCTCCTCATCAAGGAGACACGTTTCACTCTGCCAATATAACTACAAAGTAAAACGTTTTACATTACTGTTTTAAAAATGAAAAAAAATATATTTAAAAAATCACACTTCAAAGGAAAGTGCTAAAGCAGTAAAGAGGAAACTCTATTTATGAACCTCGATGGCTGCGGCGTCTTTCCCTCAAGGCAGCGAGCGCGCTGAATAACCACAGAGCAGCTGTCTATTACAGGAACAACACACGCATTCGACTCTTCAGCAGTGTCAGCTGTCTGATGACAGAGAGAAGGGGAGAGGTTAGACGTCGGCAGAGAGAGAGTGAGGCGTTGGCATTATTACATGCAAAACACAAATTCTTCAGCCAGGAAGGTGAGAAATGCCTCTAAACACTACGAATATATAACCAAACCACAAGATTGTGTGCTGGAAGAAAGCACATCTTCCATTCAAAACAGACTCGAGGTGGTCGGACGCAGTTACTTTATAGACCAGATCAAAAGTTTCAGGGCAAAGTCCTGAACTTTGGACCTGGATCTTGTTTGGACCTGATGTGTAACAGAGCTGTGGAAAACCAACCCAAACCTGACATGTATTTATCAATTATTTAAAATGTACGTGGAGATGTCATGTTTCCTGTACTCCACACTCGTTATGTATAAACAGTATCTTTTACAGATAATGACAGCATGAACTTATGAGTGAGCTTGCGTGAAAAGAGAGAATGACAGGATGCTATGACTGATAAATTAAAGGCCTAAGCATGCAAAAGAATAATCCTCCTGACTGAAAAAGTGCTTTATTTTCTTTATGGACAAGAATGAATCATCAGATTTGTCAGATCTGTTAGCTTTGAGGACCCAAATGGGTCTCTTAGTGATGGATGGTGTTTAATGAAAGCTAGGTTTCCATCACTGCTATCACATGTCATCTCTACAGGGATAACAACACATCTCCAGTGTACGGCCTGGTGTCACTTTCACTTCCATTCTAAGACTGTCTGATGCTGCAAAGGAAACAGGATCATGATTGCAAGATATCATAGATCAGGAAAATGTCCTCAAGAGTAAATACATCCAAAATATGCTTTATAGGTAGTATATTTGTATTTATTACACATCACACATAAATAAAAAAAAGTGTTTCTAGTTGTTATGTGAGCTGAGCACAAGGTGGAAGTTTTCATCTCAAATCCTGGCTCAATACTCCAATACCAAGTTTTATAGCAGGTTTCACACTTTCAAATGAAGCGGAGTGCCAGTCTAAAAAATAACTGTAGACATAAAACGGCTCTTCAAAAACAAAAAGACGACAACTTAATTCAATTGACAGTTTTCAATGGGTGTATTAAATCAAGCAAGTAAAGCAATACTGACACGATACTGGCAATTTACTTTGTAAAAAGTTAATTTTGTTTTCCCCACAACCGCCCCAACAGTTCAGTTCCAATCCAGTTCACAACCACAGAATACAACAACAACAACTCAGTTTTACCACTGACCACCAACAGCTCTGCTAAGACAGGCAACTAGAAAAAGCACACATCCACCAGCCTTTTCCTCCTCCTGACACAGACTCCAGAGATAAACCTTAACGTTTCCCACGAGCTAGCTACAGTGACACCGACTTTACAATGCAATCTGATGCTGAGGTAAAACCTGGCATATCTCTTCTCTGCCGCACAACTGATACACACTCGCTGTGCATGCAGGGCCTGCGTATCACTCACTAGCAACAAACTATGTGCATCCAGAAACCCTTAGATCAGACAGACTTACTTCTCTTGTTGATAAGTCATGGAAAAAGAGCACTGTACACGTTTTTCTCATACATCAAGCAGCAAAAAATTGTAGCATGATGGGTTTGAGATGTTTGCCACAGCTGACATTGCACGTGTTGTTATGTGACAATTGTGCCCGTCGCAATATCACTGCTGAAACGATATATTGTGGAATTGTAAAATCTGAGTGAATCATGATCGTGCAAAGTCACCAGTCACATCTTTATCACTGAGGATCAGATTTGGAGATGAGATGTTCAGTGATTTGTAGCCTCCAGTTTTAAATGAATAATTCAGCATTACAGGAAATATGTTTATTTATTTCTGGCAGAGAGTTGGATGAGAAGAAGGATAGCACCCTAGCAAAAAGACAGGAGCCAAGGCCAAACAGCTACCCTGACTCTGTCCAGTGGTAAAAAAAATAATAAATGTCTGAAAGTGTAGAAAGGAGAATCCAAGGTGTTATGGGAGGTTATGTTCTGGACTGCAAACAATGACTTGCCATTGTTAAGACATTCATGGCACCCAGATGATGAATCCCATATATCAGTGGTAGAATGTAACTAAATGTGTTTACTCAATGCAAAGTTGAAGTACTTGTGCTTTACTTTACTTTTTTTCCATTAAATGCAACTTTATACTTACACTCCACTACATTTGTCTGATAGTTTCAGATTACAATTGTTCGTACCGTTCCTGTCTAGAGAAGGCCACGTATGTCTATAAATGTATGGTTTTTGAATCTTAGCAATAGATTAAGGTTCCTTTCTGCGTTGAGAATATTCTCCTCTTTAAACTAAATTAACGATTTAAAATCCCTCTTGGATCAGCTGGAAAATGCCTCGACCTCTACACCACAGTAATACAGCAGTAATATTCATCCAAAAACATTATTTTTTTATTGGTTAATGTTGTGCTTGTTGCTTAAAGAGCTGGTTATGAATGATGGCAATAATCTGTCGTACATATCTATAATATAATAAAAGCAGTCAGTGTAGTATTGGCATTAGTTTGTCGTGCCCTCTCTTGTGTAATATTGCTTGATGTAATTAAATTAACTGATTTAATCGGCAGAATGACATTTGACCTAAAAATGCAGATAAGCAGCTGGTGAGTAGCTGCATATGGGATTGATCACTGTACGTAGCTCAACAGGGCTGACATACAGTAACGACCAGTCAGTTAGTGGCTCCAAATCGTGTTTTTGTTCTCATATTTTTTATATTCATTCAAGTTCTATAATTGAAATCAGAGTTAACATAGTTTATACAAAATTATTCCCTGTATTGTTGTCAATCTGATGATTCTTAAGGATTCAGCTTGATCCAGCGTAACCTTTAATTCAATGTGATGCTATTTGTAGCCCCGAACCCTCCCATGGCCGGCTTATTCACCAGCTCTAAATCCTCCTAAAGAACTGCTTACGTCTCCCTGTCTCGCCACAGCCTCATCATCTGATAAGCATGTATGTTCACACTACTTTTGCTCTTCTGTCCTAGGTGGTGACTGCATGGGAAGCCCTGTGATGATTGTATTCAGTACAGTCATAAATCAAATGAACTTTCCTCCATTGTGCATCCCTGTGCCATGACCTGTGCCCCGAGTACAGGTGAAGTGCAATAAAACATAGTCAAACACACATACAAATAAAAAAAGATCTGGGTTTTGTTCAAATTGTGACTTTGCTGCTACATCGAGGACACTGATGTCGAAGGGGGTAAGCCTCTAAAAAGAGAGGTAGGGGTGAAGAAAGGAAAGGAAATAGGAGACGTGAAAAACTTCGGTATATGTACTTGTTTTCACTCTCAAAAATTGATATTGATTTCATAAATCCCATATCGTCAGGGCTCTAGAGAGAAAGATAAGTGAAGGAAATGAGAGAAAGAAGTTAGGAGTGTGAGATGACAGATGGGGGAAAGGAGAAGGTGAAGAAGAAGAAGAAGAAGACGAAGACGAAGAAGAAGACGAAGAAGAAGACGAAGAAGAAGAAGAAGAAGAAGAAGTGGGCATGGGGGGGGAAGCAGCTGAGTCGGTCAGCGCCTGGGGGAATTGAAAGGGGGGTTACAAACCTATTGTTCCAGCTGGGAGAGAGCAATCATCTGATATCATCAAACTGTAATGAATCTACGTCGTCAGGAGAGGAGAGTTGAGGGACAAGGGTGTGGGAATGAAGGAAAAAGGAGGTGAGAGGGCGTAAATAAAAATAGGAAGACGCAAAAATGAAATAGAAGGATTTTAGGGTGGAATGGAAAAGCAGAGGCGGATAAATGAAACAGGCATTTATTAAATTATGGGAAGTGAAGCGAGAGCAAAGACCAAAATAAACCGTCTCTCTCTCTCAGGTCCACCACTACATTATCCACAATGCTGCTAGACTGCAGACATGTGTCAGTCCAGATTAAGATGCTAGTAACAGCAAATGTAGTCTCGAGCCGCTAGCCTCAAGTGGAGATGAGGAATGGATGACAGTGTGGTAACCTCACTCCTTTCTGACTCAACATCTCCTTTTTTTTTCATTTTAGCGGTCTTACGCCCCAACCAGCGTTCACTTTGAGTTCCCCTTTAATAGTGATTTCAAACGACAGCCCTCTTGTAACATAAACTTCTTGTCAATTTAATAGTGCATTTAACTTGATGTGTAATTTTACTTGCTAACACTGAGTGGCTCTAACAGTTGTGTCGGTACGTGTCAAGATTTTTGTTTTTGTAGTAATAATTTCAATACAGGCTTGGCAAGGGCGAATTACGGCACAGAGGAATCGCATCTGTCATTGAGCAAACCTAAACAGGAAGAGGCATCGTTTTCCCTGGTCGCTCCGGTGCTGTGTCAAAGTCTGTTCCCCTGTTTATCTTTTTCTTCTTACCACTGTGACTTGAGTTTTATTCTGCCTTTTCATAGCACTGAGATCAGGATTTCTAGGTCAAATTGGGGTTCCTAGAGTTTGTTTTTTTTTGCTTTGGACAGTAGCTGTTAGCGGTTGCCATGTTGCTAGACAGCGACATAAACGTGTTAACGTGTTAGATGCAACCTCCTCACTCCACCACACAGGACCACGCACGTGTTAGAACACACACACACACACACACACACACACACACACACACACACACACACACACACACACACACACACACACACAGTGTATATAGATATATAGCCTTTTCTAGTCCAGTCTTCTCCTTATTGTCTTCTGTCATCTTTTCCATTTTACCCAAGACATCACCACAGCACACACTGCTGTCTGTCCCTGCATCTTGGAGATGTTTTCAGTGGGTTTTTTCATTGTCCCGTGTACATTCAGTAAAAAACAGCATCCCTCAGACTAAAAGGCTTCAGGTCTTGTCAGATTAATGTCATACAGTATGCTTAGTTGACTGAACTACCTCCTCACTAGGACGTCAAACCATCTCATCAGTTGCTAATGACAACTATCACCCTCACAGACCGGGTATATTTGTGATCAACTCAGCCTCTGGACTGATCTCAGAATTTTCAAGAAATTCTTCTTGTCAGATCGTGTACATGAATTCACACTGGTGTTTGTCCGGAAAACCTTTATAGTAATCCAGTAACACACAGTACGGTCAGGCTTAATAGCAGTTAGATATCCGTGATACGGCAGGTAGGAAGGTTATCAACCAAAGATTAGGGGTTGGCCATACAGAATGATTAATGAATTAAGGAAATCACAGGAGTATTTCATGACTTTATCTGGCACAGCCTCTTCCTCCGCTCTTCCTTTCTGCTTGCTTTTTCCAGACGTCTGGTTGTCTTTATCTGATTTATCCTGATTAGGTGAGTTGAGATCAAATAATAGCAAATTTGTTGGTTCAAAATACAAATTATCTACAGTTTCATTGTCATCTGTAGTGATTTGCTGACAAGCTGTAAATGAAAATCATCACATTATCCAGCTGGGCTGAAACGGAGTCAAATTACAATTCAATTACCTATCAGCCATGAGAGTGCTGAAAGAGACTGATGAAATCATTATCTCTCACCGTCCAGGTTTGTCTGCCTCAATTAACCATGCCATTATTCCTGCCCTAGATGCCCAGATACTCAAAGAATGGAAGTGCAGATACAAACTAGGTACGTTAGGTAGCCCTCTTTAGTACAGCTCCTTCATTTCCATAATTATGCTCTAATTAGGGTCTAAAGCAATGGAGACCGGGCACTGTTCTTTTCTTGCTCTTTCAAGTGTTAATGGATTATTTATCTCTGGTTCTGGCCAAATCCATTGATCATATACCCAAGAGGGAGAAAACACCTGGGACCTTGAATTCATGCAATTTCTGATTCAAAGGGCTTTAAATTTATTTTATCGTTCAGTTAAAAAAAGGCAATTTTTTCTCCATAATTGACACCATTCACAATTACAATTACAATTACATGTCAGGTGAATTTAGGGTATTTCAAATCAAACTATTGTCTTTTTTAACCGTTAACTGAAAAAAAAAAAAAAACAGATCAGGGTCTGCTGAGATTGTGTGAAAAGAATGACGATGAACCAACAATTGCTGAGCTTCCTCACCATGTCCTAATCAAACACCCACGCTGCATTCTGGCAAAAGTCGGATGTGGAAGATTTCCAGCTGACCAACTACAGTGTGTTATAAACTGATAACTCAGGTTCAAGGTAATGCGTTTGTCCTTGAACAACACAGGGTTGCACAACAAAATGAAAGTTGTAGTCCCTTCATGGTACACACACACATACTTGCAGATAAAAACATTCAACAAGTTGAAATATAAAGTAAAAACAAAAAATATGTGCAGTTATTGTTAAGTGCAACAGTTTGATCTGAACCTTTTTTGAGTTACAACACCCCAGAAAAATCAGATGATCCCTCCAAACTTTCAAAACAAAGCATCCTGAAAGTGCCAAATAAAAAAAGAATTTTTTGGGGTTATTTAATTTCTTTTACCACAACCATCTCGAGACCTTTGTAAATTAACCTGCAACCACCCTTGGGAGTCCCGAACCCCTGGTTAAGAGCCAATGGACTAGTGACTCCTCGCTTCCCTGAACTGTCCGGTAGAGGCTGCAAGGGATCAACAACTGCTTCAATACCTAATCTTATTTCCATTATCAGCAACCTAGCAGAAAGTTTTTACGGCAATCGTCTCGGCTAAAAACAGGTCTTACCCAGTGTGATACTGGCCACATTTGGGCCTTTGTCATTGCTTGAAAAGTGACATCCACAGATATGTTTGGTCTCATCTTGAACCCAGGCACCTTCAAATTAATTCCATACCTGATATGCTATGGTCCACTTAAGTTAGGCTTTTTTAACTGGCTGAAGGCACCAACCACTGAGTTTTCTAACACAGCTCTACATTGCGATCAGGTAATCGTGGCCTGTTACTAGCATAACAAATGAGGGAATAAGAACAAACTGTTCACGCTGGCAAATTATTGCCATGTCAGTATCCTGGCTTACTGTCCTGTACCCTCACATGCCATCTTTGTCCTCAAGCTATCAGCTACTTTTCAGTGGCACAGTCGCATCAGACGTGTTTGGATTTTGCCTCTGATGTGGTCATCGGAAGTATGGCAGGCACAAATTGACTGGCTACTAAATCAAGTTTAAACCTAAACCATGGGGCCAACAAGTGGAGGTGCCTCAGGGCCCCAACAGTCCAGACTTATTACCACACGAGAAACTAAAATGAAGCGGAGGAGGGGGTGATAAGGAGGATGCAAGTGTGAGTGGACAGCAAGGATGAGGGGAAGGAAACTGTTAGAGAAACACATTTACTGAAAGAGATGAACAGATTAAGATAAAGAAAAAGACCCAGGAATAAGTGCAAAGAGAAACTGAAAATCTCGGCGTCTATTAAAATGACTCCTCCAATTAAGTGTCCTCTGTGTTGTAGAGAAAAGGAGGGGAAAAAAGTAGGATGGAGAGAATCTGGTGGGAGGGGGAAGAACGGGAAGGAGAGCAGAGGGGAGGAGAGGCGACTAACGGAAACAATTTGTTTCTGTCATTTTCTAGCAAGGTCAATCAGATAGGGCCAGGTGCTATATGAATTCCACGCACCTCCTCCTATTCCTCTTACTACTACTTCTCTTTCAGCTCCCCCATTCCCTCCTCCTCAACTTCCGTCTCCGAACCAAATTGAGTCTGACATTGAGTTCACATTTGATGTCCTTGGAAGGTCATCGCTGTGCATCCTGTATCTTCAGGGCTAATTTAAATTCCTTTGCTTGCACCTTGCCAGCGCTTACAATCATTTACCTTCCATAAAACAAAACACAATCTCTTACTTAATGCCTGGAAATGCATGAAAAAGTGTTTGGGACAGGACCTCAGTCACCCTAACCTTGGGTTAGACCCATATACAGTATTATGTTTATGTATCATATGCAGTTTGTTGACAAGACATTACTTCCTGTGTGGTGTAGTGGCTGGATTTTCCTCAACTGTTTGTAAAAGCTGCAATCACTTAAACACTTAAAGCTAGAAAATATCACTTTTCTTTACTGTTATGACACTTAAGTGAGGTTCATTCTGCCTCGACTCTAGTGTGTCATCTTGATAAGTTGTCATTGGTTCTGAGGCTCGTAGTAATTAGCATCGTTTGAAGTTCCTATAATGTTCCTATAAAGTGAGATTTCCATGTCTTTTTTGGTTATAAAGCAGATCTAGGCGCTATACTTGAATAGTGTGAAAGTATCACGAGGTTGATATGCACACGTGTTCAGTATTCAAAACCCATGCCCTCAAATGAATCGTCAGGACTTCAGTAAGGTTGTGATGTCACATCTATACAGTTACCATCCTTAGCCATGCTCTTAGCACGGCCATGTGTGCTAAACGACCAGCCGCGCAGAAGCAGAAACACGGTGGACGGTGCCTGCTCAGGCCTGTCAGAGCTGGCGAATCAGAGCAGACAAGGCTTTTCGGAAGGGCAGCCTTAAAGAGACAGCAGCCAAAATGGAACGGTCAGACAGAGGGTGAAGAGAGGTGCAGCACCAATGAACACAGCACCTTATTTACACCCTAAATAAAAGTTTGAACCCGAAAATGAGCATAGAATGGGACTTTTAAAGTCTGAAGGATGCATCATTTGTAGAAAATAAGAAATGTTAGTTTTATTTCATGCAGCCATGACCAGCCACTTGCAAACTGTAGTCACTTAGGGGCTACTTGTAAGACTTGGTGAACAACAGCTTTAAAATTGTCATGTCAGTAGTGGTAAATGTGATTATTATAATACAGTATAAAATTGGCAGTTTAGTGTTTCAAACCTTTGAAAAAAGGCTTGAAACCAAAACAAAGCGGCTCAGTTTAAATGTCTACCTACACGGACTCACAGACTTTGACATGTGAAGAGGGTTCAGGGCTGTTCCACTGTAAGAGTCGACTCTGGTTGACTCTAAAGCCTTGATATACACTTTCCGTAAGTCTCTTTGTGTTTTTTACCTTGACAATAAAAAGGTCCATAAATGTGAAGTTCTCACTATCTGTGTTGGAAAATATGAATGATGCTTGCCTTGAGAAGGACCAACTGCAGTTAAAACTTTGGTTGTACATTAAAATCATTTGGGCTTACCACGATTCATCTTCTATTTAAAAAAACTGCAGGTCGTAGGTAAAACCAGCACCTAGTCTTCGGTGTGCAATCACCAGACAACTCTTGTGGAAATGATGTGAGACAAGTACACATCTTAATGATGGTAGAAATGAAAGGAATGGACGTTTTCCTGTCCTTCTCCTGTTCACCTCTCTCTCGTACCCTCTCTTCCACACTTCTCTCTCCTCTAATGGAATCGTGTCTGACATGCGGGAATACAGACTCTTTCTGGGTGAGAGCAGAGCACTTGTATCATTTACAGGTTGTTTTTTCCACCCATAATTCACTTTGATCTGCTTAGGCCTCAACATAATGGACAAGAGACAAGCCATTATACAAAGCACAGTATGGATAACCTCAAAAAACACAGGAGAGGCACTTGAAAACACCTCAATGTGAAAGCTCTTGAGAGCGAGAGTCTGAGTGTGCGAGTGCGTGTCAGACAGACAGGGAGCGAGAGATCGTGTGAAGCAGATCTTTATAATTCAGGATGTGCCAAGGTTATACGAGGGACACGTGTGGCACAGCATCACAGGCAAAGGCAGGGGTTTAAGTTTGACTATTTCACAGTTTGTGGTTGTTAGCTAACACTGGCCTGCAAACTCAGATGGGAAAACAATGGTGACAAAAAACAAGCACATATAGGGGGATGCATATGTAAACGCATGGATTACCAACAGTGAAACTCCACTGCGTGATAGTGTTGCATCATTTTAACACACACCAGAGACATCACACAGACAGAAGTAGGAGTCAAGCTTCAGTGGCTGATTTGTGCAAAACAGGGGGGTGTAAGTGATAAAATTACTGCTTGCTTTTGCTCTTCTGAACATTTAGCGTGTAGCAAGGAGCCAGTGGTGTGTGATTTTGCATAGAAAACAGTCTTTTGACTTTGTGTTCAGCTACAAGTGCTACTATTGTGGCACATGAAGTTCTCCATTTCAATATCCTGCCTTCACAACAACCAGCTTACCTCAAGCATTAACTGGAGTTGGTAACCAAGGCACCGCAGTGGTCAATCAATTTTCATGTGGGCCGATATCTTCCCAGACCTCTACCTGAACATGCAGCTGGTGTGTGTGAGCTCATACATTTTGTTACTTTACATTTCTACATTCACTTGATCGTGCTTACTAGCGTGCATTCAAAAACTGATTGATTTATACACAAAGGACGTAAAAATAACAGAAGAACATTCAACATAATGCAGCATAATAGCCCTGAAAGAAATCCTTCCTGTGTGGAGTTTGTAATTAATGTTCCTTCATTGTTCAGATTGTCACAAAGGATGTGTTTAGACAGTGATTATCTCTATAAACAGATCTGCGTATGAATGAGGAAGCTGTAGGCAAGAGACAAAGTTTTGGTATCAGAAGTGTTCCTGTTTCCGTTTATAGTCTGAGTGGTAGTGACTCATGTTTGAGTTTAATTTGGGGCAGAAGAAGGGCAGAAGCAGAAGGTTTTGGCTAAATGCAATCTCTGAACCCATCGTATATCGTCTGACGATTTAGTTTTTCATTAAGGGTGCTCCGATTGATCAGGCACCGATCGTTATTGGCTGATATGCATTATAAAAGGTTTGAGCGGTGGTCTCTATAAAGCCCAACCAGAAGAGCCGATCAGATAAACACACAAAACAGTTTGTCTATGTGTTGCTAAAATGCCACACACACTGCAGGACTCTGCTGCTAACAACTCACTAGCTCTCTTCCTGCCAATGTGGATTTCAGTGCCTTCTTAGTTTAACCAGCACAATATATTTACATTTTCTGTCGTCCCGAGTGGGGGGACAATGTAACACTGCATTTCAAGCCCTGCAGCATGAGAGCTAACAGCTAGCGGAGCTAACAGCTTAAATCTGAGCTAATCACAGCAGAACTGAGAGTTTCTGTTCAGAGGAACATGACGTGGTAAAAGAGTGAACTGCAGTCAAATGTGACAACACAAGAAGTTTACACTAAATAAATGTACTGAAGTACAGTTTGTAGGTGAAAGTAGAGTTTAGACTTAAAGACACTTTGCATCTGTGTACATGTTATCCATCTTGAAGTACAGTAACCAGGTACAAGCAGTGACCAGGTGGTGGAGTAGTGGCTTCAGGGCGCAAAGACCTCAGTACAAAGACTGAGGCACAGAATTTTTCCTAAATTCTCTGTCATATTTGCTTTTTCTAAATTCTGTTTTTTTACAGTTTCAAGATAACTTTTCATTTTGTTTTGAACCTATTTCTTTGAATCAATATTAAATAAATGATGATTTTACTATGCCATTAATAACAAACAGATATAGATGACAATAAAGTAAAGAAACGTCCTTCTGATCTGTGATCGGTATCGGCTGATACTGCTTCCAGTGATTGGTGATTGGTCCCGAAAATCCTGATTGGAGCACCCTTACTTTTCATTATTATTAAAAGGGGCAAACTGGGGTCATAATTCAGCCTGGGAATCTGACGTCAATTCAGGCCAGTCTCCAAACTCACTCCATTCAGCACTGGTTAATCCGTATTCCTGGCTACAGTTACCCCATGAAGACAAATGAAAACTCTAAGCAACTCTGTGAAAAGGTAAGTGAAAAGTATAACTCAGGGGATGGATACAAAAACATGTCCAAGTCACTGAACATCTCCCGGGGTTCAGTAAAATCCATCATTAAGAAATGGAGGGAATATGGCATATGTGTAAATCTGCCTATGAGTACTCTGAAGGAGTTAAAAGCTTCAGCAGCTGAGCTGAGAAAGACTGCATACAACAAATGTTGCCCGGGTTCTTCACCAGTCAAAGCTTGTCTCTGATGAGACCAAAATGGAGCTTTTTGGGCATCAGACTAGGCGGACACCAAACACTGCACATCACCATAAATACTCCATCCTCACCATGAAGCATGGTGGTGGATATCAGTGTGTGCAAAGAAACATTGTTGTATGCACACACACACATCCATCTGTGTACTTCAGTCTTCACAAGGACACCCCACTTACTAAGTGTCCTTATTGCAAAACGTCCTCATAACAAAATACCTCCTTTCAAACCAGTACAGGGATACACACACATACAAAAGCATGCACAACAGATGGCAATGACAAGAAATTAATGTAAAATCCATGTTCAATAGGGAAAAAAATACTTTGTAAGTTTTACAGGCAGCACTTGGCAACTAACAAACTAAGCTTATCTGACAAAACTGCAGCTTCTTGACTTGTATAGCCAATCATCCACCCTGATCTCAAACCCAAGAATCAAACAACCACAAAATGGTTTGACTAATATCTGAAGCAATCATTGCAATCCCAAAAGGTTCTCATGCAATGGAAGAGTTCACTACTCCAATTAATGGAACAAACCTTGGATATGACTTAGCAGCGGGACACACACTAGTTCGCTCAGCTCGTAAAACCGTTTGGCTCAGCTATTGGCCACGATGGTAAACTTATACGAGCAACATTCAAAATCAGTATCACTGCGCCAATTTTAATTACCTGGTTTTATTCTGTTTACAGTATGTTTAGTTAGTTTCACACCTTCAATCAGCTCACTGTCCACTCATGAATCACTTTCTCAGCTTTGTTCATTTCAGTTCCAGGTATCACTGAAAAAGTTTTTAAAACACCCTGAATTCTATTTTGAAAACTGAGATACCTTCTTCCAACACAAATTAGAGGTGTTTGAATGGTAACATGGCGCAGGTTTGCAGCTCCAGATGGCACCAGCAAATGTGCTGGAAGGCTGCAGTGACGTCTCAGACGCAGAGATGTCTGCCAGCATGGCCTCTCTGATTCACTCAGCGTGCTTATTATTCTGGTATTATTTGTGAGGGTGCAGGCTGCCTCTGCCCTCCCATTTCACTGTCCATCTCGCTGTGCCCTCCAGTCTGTGTCAGCTTTGATAAAACTGAGCCAGTTAAAAGTGAACATCAGTCCCACTCCCTTTGCTACTATAAAACAACATGACACAGATGGAGCAAAAGGCAACATCAAAAGAGTTTAAAGATCTAAGTTAAAGCAACATTACTAATTCGGTTTGCCAAGTGCAGTAATATCTACGTGTTCCATGGTCAAAAATAAAAGAAGAAATTTACATTGTAGATTCACCCTTCTACACCTCACGATTTTCATGTAATGCCAACATTCATTGTCAAAGCAGAAAATAGTGTGTACTTTATGTTGCCAGGTAGAAAGTAAAGTTGTGGAAGTCAGGGTAGTTGATTGGCAAGTAGCACATCAGACTCTCATGCAAGACAGCAGAGTTTGCATTCTGTCACAGACCTGTAGTTAGCCACATTCGTCACATCAGATTCTGTTCTGATCTGGAACCGATAACTGACAAACGGAGAGCTCAGAGATGAATGTTTAACTTTTGGGAATGAAAAGTGGATTTATCTTGACTCCTATTTATCAACCTGACTGCAGCAGCGATCTAAAGAGGTGACATCCATTGTCTGGTGCGTAAAAACTAGCTCTTGAATTAGCTCATGTTTTCAGTTTTCATTACTAGTATTTCCTGTTGTAGTTTGTGTGTCTCACCTGTCCTCTCATTTCAGATCCCCACTTCCTGTGTGATTGTCTGCCACGCCCAGATGTGTTTCACCTGTGCCCATTTATCCCTGCCTCCCTTTTGTATTTAGTCTATATGCACCCCAGTCCGCTATGCCAGTTTGTCTTTGTCCTCTGTAATATGCATTCAAACTATTCTCTAGTCTTAGTTTTTCTGATTAATTCTGATCTTTTGCCCGTTTTCTCAACCTGGATTTTTGCCTGGTTCTTATTTGATTTGTTTGCCACAGTCCAGACTGCTTTTCTGTGTACTAATTCTGTTTGGCAAGTTAAGACTGTTAATTCCATCAAGGCCTACACTCTCAGTATTGCATTTGAGTCCTGTTTTATACAGTGGGTTTCCAGTTATCAAAGGGCATTTTTGCTATTTAATGTTGACTGCGGACTGGAGCTGAAGGGGAAATGTACTTTACTTCATGAATGTAACTTTACAGAGAGAAAAGAGAAAAAGGAGAGAGAGAACGCGAGTCTCTGATGAGTGTTGAGTTCAGTGAGAGGATGACCTAAATTCCAACAGACACACACACTTGCCCTTGTTCGCTAGGATACCATTAATGTACAGTAAAGTAATCTAGCTGTTTTGAGCGAATTCAAACAAATGATCTCGAGGTCAAACTTGTGGAAGTAACACAAGGTGAAAACTTGCTTCACTGGTGATGAACAGACTCTTACACAGCCATCGTTGCTGATGAATATCCGTTGTAACTCAGGCACCAATGTTCACGGTCACAGGCAACAAACTGAAAACACACCGTGACCTTGAGTTAACTTGTGGATTTCTTTGGGTTTGGACAACGTTGAAAACATTTGGGATAATGTAAGAACATAGCTCAATATATAACAAAAGGTCTAGTCATTTTAAGACATTATCATGCAGAAAACTTTACTATTTACCATTACTACAGTATGCTCCGAATCTTAAACAAACCCAAGTTGCCATGTGTTATTTTAACAAAACTTATCAGGATGCAGTGCACCAATATAATGTTTTTCACTATACACTATGCACATGATGTTTGCTCTGCATACAACTATTGCATAGTTGATTGAGTAAAACTGATGCTATTGTGGGAACAACAACAATAATGGCAAACTTGGAAAGAAATTTTATGGATAATGGTTCCGGTGCAGCTTTGTCTGCTTTGATCCCAACATTAGTTAAGTCTTCTAGTGACTCCATGTTAAGTTTTATGCAAACAAAGTTACTTGTGTCACAACCTCTGAAAGACAAAAAACACCCTCAACACACACAAAGACACCAGACTTTAGAAGTTTTCATCTTGTATGATGCCTGCATGTTTTCTAATCATCTCCAAGAAAGTGCGCACAGAGAGATGTTTGTATATGTTTATACAGAAATGTGGGTTGGTGCCCAAACAAGAGCTACTGTGTGTGTGTGTGTGTGTGTGTGTGTGTGTGTGTGTGTGTGTGTGTAATTGCTACAGCTGTTCTGTCAGGGGAGAGAGCCTTACAAGACTGCTGGTTGTGACAGAGGCGTTGGTACAGCAAGAAACATATGCTGCGTTTTTTATCATAGCGGCACACTGACAAAAAAAACACACACAAGCCCCATCAGACAAAATGGAGTGACTGCATTTGCACATATTCTCTCAAATGAGGGTTTGCATGCTCTCACACACTCACACACACACTAAACCGGTGCACTGCTTCATTTATCAGTGGTGCATTATTTATTAGTGGCAGCGTTGCTACTCCTCAAGGTATTTACAGCGAGGAATACATTAGCAGTGAAGAATGCAGGACTGGGAAAGTGAACATTCCTCCTGATTAATATGCACATCACAACTCCTACTGGAATAATCATCCAAGCTATACTGGTCCCGTGAAGCACAACTGGGATGGGCCTCTGTAAAATGTTTCACCGAACACAGTCATGCAGACGAACTCTGTCAATCAAGGACAATTTTTTTAATCTGATCTAATCACTGGAGCGCTACATGAATAATGTAATCTCGGAGCATATTCTTTGACTAGTCAGGAAATGGATTACAACAGAAATTGAAGTAATGGGAGAAATTTGAGTAATACAAGTGAGAAACATGGGGTCGTCTCTGGATAGAAACATCCAAACTTCACTTTATCAACGAGCACATGACAAGTATTTAGCGTCAATGCTGCTTTGTGTTCCCTGCTCGCTGCAGGAGAGCTGATTGAGTTTTCCTTTATTTTGTTGGTAAGTGAGAACACAAGTGCCCTTTGTAGATGTGTAACACAAACCATAATAAGCTTTGTTAAAGATAAATGCTCCCAGGACAGAGAGTATAACATTTTCAAAAGTTAATGAACGAACAAATATGGTGTTTATGAGTCACAAGCACAATGCCACTACCACATTTTGGAATTGAAGATTCTCAAAGGCCACATTACCAAATTCAGAAAGTAAGGATAATTTTAGCAAACATGCGAGGAGGGGATCTTATAAAAACACATTTACAAGAGAAGAAGACTCGGAGAGAAAATACAGGCGTAAACGTGACGAGGAAACAATTAAAGATTAGGAGGACATAATCAGAGAAAGAAAGTGTAATGAGACAAAAGTGACATGGGATTCTAAATTTTATAATATTTATAATGGAAAATAACCACTATTAATTCTGCTGTTGTGTGTTAAACTATCATGGTGGGAACTTTTGACTTGTTTTGGAGACTGAGAATGAATACTACAAATACAATCCTTATTACTGTGATCCACTGATTTACAAAATCACAATCAAAATCAGTAGAGCGCAGGCCTCTGCCAAGGCCCCAGCATGCCCCTGTAATTCAATCAGGCCTAATCCAATGTCAGACTGACAGCCCTGTTGCATTGTAAAATTTAAGACCAATCATAACTGCTTAACCATAATCAAAAAGAAGCTCACAAGATCTATAACAACCAACCGCTAGGACAACAAAACAATGCAGTCAAAATCATAATCTCAATTGCAAATACGCCTGATTTTTTCATCAAGATCCATCCCTGAGATATTAAGGAAAATGTACAATAACACCCTATCTCGCAATGTTAAAACAAAGTGAGAAAAAAATCCTGAATCTGTCCAATTATCTGGAGCCGCACGAAAAGTTAGGACTGTGTATTTTCGTTTTGAAAAAAGCTAATTTTTTGTACTTTCCACTGGCTGTAATGTAACAAATTCAGTTTTATTTCATAGCTGTCTGCACTGCTGTACTCTGCTGTACTGTGTTGTTGTTGACTTCAAAGTTTTACGTCTGTGTCATACCTATTGGCCTGGTTATTTATTGGGTTAAGGAAAAAGTTAGAGCTTGTGATGGTTTTCTTAGTTGCATACTAGATGATGCCATCTCATTACCTGTGTCAGGACAAAACACTGACAAATATAAAATCCCATGGTAATCCATTCCATTATTGCAAAAAGTTCAGTCTGAACCAAAGCAGAGAAAGTGACCAACTGCCAATCCAAAAGTCATCATAACTGAAGAATACCAGGTGTTCAATGACGCTTGACATTGTACAGTACTTACTCCAAATTGACATTGCATGTGAATCATCAGCTGCATTTAACTGCACTTGAACTGTTATTCATGCTCAGTCCACAGTGACGCATACTTCCAGCAGATACAGTCATCAGGACCAGCCATCCTGTCAGCACCCACCTCCTGAAGAGCAGAGTGGACAGCGGCCAGCCAAATTTGTGTGATTAAACAACAGGTGCCAGTGGAAGTAATGCTTCACAGTAGCAAAACTGACTTGTAGCTTAAAACATGCAGGAGGTTGCATTCGTCTTTGAGGACTCAGTTGATTTCTAGTTGAAATTGAAGCGTATCTCTTCCAGAAGTCAAGTGAGGGATGTGTAAAAATACACTGGATAGCTTTTTGGGGTTTATTTTTACCTTTTGTTGCTGCAGTAACAGCTTGTATCTAATGCTGCTGTCTGATAAGTGAAGTCATGAAGGTCACACTGTTTAAAAAAAACAAAGGCTATCTATTTCATCAGACAAACAGAAACCTGGTGGATGTTGCTCGCTATAATAAGTGCAATTCAGCATTGAAGCCAGTTGTGCAATCCAGTTGGCAAAGGTATATGTTATGTCCGTTTGAGTATCAGAATATCAAGCAAAGGTACTTATTGTAATAATGGAAAACATACTTCTAACCAGAGCTAATGCTGTTACTTTGGACATGTCACTGAAGGACTTTCTCACACCATGAGAGCCCATTAACTGCTGGCTTCCTGACTTAGGACGCTTATAGAAGCAGCGGGTAATACTCCTCAGTCTCACTAGTGAGTACTGCTAATTACAACCAAACTCATGAGCTCCCATTATCCCACTTAGAAGCTAAACAATGCAATCAAGCAGATATATCTAAGACTACAAACCTAGAAACAATCTTATAAAAGGACATAAGGATCGAATGAATGCATTAATGCAGTGAGTGAAATGGGGTTGTGCAACTATTTTATTTCTTTCCTAAATGTTACATGAATGGATGAGCGTTGGCGGATTCCATTTTTTTTTCTTTCTTTCTCTCTAAATCTTGCCAGTTCCTTATTTTTCTCCTTTATTTGTGTCCATTTTTCATCAAGCTTTACACATGCACACATACACACACAAAAAAAACAAAAACAAAAAAAACAGCAACAGAAGACATTACACGACATGTTTCAGTGGAGCTGAAATACCTGAAAGCTAAGCCCACATATTACCCATGCCAAACCTGGACGACTCCGGGCCTCTCCAAACCTCCTCCAGCTGTTAACAGGAGGAACAACAGATGTGGAGGGATCGCTGACAAAACTAACACTGCTAGTACTGTGCTAGTAAACAACAATGTAGGTTGAGTCGTGACCGTTCCAAAAATGGCGTGAAAGTGAAAAATATTCAATATTTGTAGAATGAATGACTGTGTGTAATGTGAAAGGCAGTCCGCAATCTCCAATCACATCAACCTCTTTTTCAGCAGCAGCAGTTTGTCAAAAGGATCCTGGTGGTATAAAGAAACCAGTGTTGGCTTTTTGGTCAGAAATAAGTTGTAAACTGTGTTATTTGGTGTCAAAGTCATACATTCTGAACAACCAAACCATCCATACCAACCTCTTCCTTAATGGGCCGTCAGCACACATTCAAAACTGGGAGAGTTTTAGGCCGTTATGAATTGGGAACTAGTGAGCAGCCTGACACCCCCTGCTGAGCAACAGCGATTTAAAAGGGTTCAGCTGCACTACAGGGAAAAGTTTAGAAAGAGGAGCTTTTAAGTCTTCTATCATTGCCTCAGAGAACAGACAGTCTCTGTTCAGATGACCACAAGAGGAAGTTTATCAGGAAAGCTTGAACTTTCCTTTTTAGCATTTAAACAAACGGCAAATGCTGCCACAGAAACCAGGGAACATTTAATATAACTATGTAAGCACTATTTTTCTACTTCATTATTCATGCCCTGGGTATTCATCCCCCAAGGGGGCCACCATTATTGTTTGATAATATTTCAGAGGTCTTTCAGTGTGTCCCATACATAGGCTTTACATTGTAGTATGAATGGAACCATGTAACCACAGCTGTTTTGTTAAATTTAAAAGTACGTACAATGTTAAGTTAAAATATAAATTTAGTTTTACTTTACTCAGAAATTCCTTTTCTGTAAAGGTTCTTTAAAGTATGATGATAACACGTATGTATATATTTTGTTTAAGTTAAAGAGATAAGCAAATTGGAAAGTCAGGTTTCTTTTTTAGTTGAATGAAGATGATGTCAAGTCAACCCTGACGAGACCTCGAGATTAAAGATTCCAGAGCCAAGGACTGCTGACCTAACCCCCATACAGCGGGAGGGTAAACACCATAAACTGTACATGGTCAGCACCTTATAGGCCAAAAAGAGTTATTCATTAACCCTTGTTCGTTTATTATTGAACTTGTCACATACCGCATTGTCACACACACACACACACACACACACACACACACACACACACACACACACACACACCGCATCGTCACACAACACTGCAAGGACATTCTCAACTCTTGGGAAACACTGATTTTTTGCTTTTTTCATATTAGCAAAGATACATTTGTAAAAATAATGAATAAAAAAAACATTTCATTTGTACAGCACTGATGATAGTATACCCATGATTCCTTGTGCAATCATGTGAGCAAGCTAACCTAACGATGCGTTAAATCAATCTGCGGCACCTATGTATGCATCAACAGCACTGTATGTAGTAAGATAGTGAGTGATGCAGGACATTTCTGCTGGAGGTTAGTGGTTCTGATGGATGCCAGGTTTCAAGCTGAAGTAGAAAATTCTAGAGAGAGATAGTTGACCGGGACACTGGATGACCTAAAGTGTCAGTACTTGACAACATGCCAATAAGACTCAATAATCAACAATCTGTATCTAGAAATGGCTATTTTAGCTTTAATATGGAACATAATCACAGTCTAGTATCATATCTCTATCAGCTAATGGGTCCTTGGGCTGGAAAATGTTTAAACCCCAATTTATGGCATTTGTAGCTCACCATAACTCACAGCAACAATGCAGTTCTCAAGTGGTCAATGCTGAGATAGATGGAAGTTATTGTTAAAGGTTTGCCCAATAATGATGATCATTTATCTTCACTCTCATGTCAGTTCCAAACACTGTGTCACTTCTCGACAAGAATACATACCTGTAGTTGAAAGAGGTTTTGAGCGGTGGGGAAAAGACATGGACAAAAATACAGCCTGAGGCTTTTTGTTCCATTTTTGCTTGTTTCTAAGCCGATCCTGAAAGCAGAAGATTCAAATAGCTTGAATGGGAAATTCCAAAACCAGCTTCATTTAGGTTGAGTGCCAGCACGGTATTATTTTTTCTCTGTAATATGGGAAGACTAAACTCAGGGAACTACAAACTCCGACTGTCAAGGTGTGACTTTAATGGCTGCACTGCCTCCAAATACAAGACAGACCTCATCCGGAAATCCTATTATGGCATCCTTACAGCTCATTTGTTAATTTTCTCCTCATCAAGTCTGGAGTATGATGTGTGGATGAGGAGCTTAGCCACAAGAAACAATGCTGCCTGTTTGTGAGCTATAAATGTGTCTTATCCTTAAAAACAGGGACAATTGGCGAGTGTGTGTGTTTGTGATGAGACACATTGTTCTACACGCAGACAAATACATGTCCCAGCCAATTCTCCTTTTGTGCAATCTCCAGCTAAGCTTCCATACTATAATACACAGATTGAATAGGAAAATGTGGCCCAAATCTTGGCAGAAAGGCAGCGCAGACTGTATTCTGCAGACGAGTCTTCAGAATAAATCCACGATGAATGCGAGTACCCTGACCTGGTTAGTGATCATTAAAAGGTATAATACAAGAGCAGTGCAGCTGCTTCAGTAAGCTTAGCCCTGTTGAAAGAGGAGTCTTGGCCCAGAGAAGGACTGAATGAACGTATCTTCCATGGTGTATTGGAAAGACACATTATCCAGTAAACACGACCACTCTCTGCTCAACCAAATTACAGTTCCTAACCTCTTGAACTTGAACGTATTTTCATTTTTTTTTTTGTTGTAATTTTCCAAAAACACAGACTGACACTAACATTACTGCCGAATGCTTGTCAGTCCCATCTTCCTCTTAATTAGGTAACCAGCTTGGCTTTTTTTCTCTTCTCAACGTTTCTTTGGCAGCCAATAGAACTGGCTGGCGGTATTCTCAGTGCATTAGCCAGTGTGTCTCAACCCAGATTTGAAAAGTACAGATCAGCAGCAGAACCTGATTGCCTGGCTCTGTGATCCATGAAGAAAGGCTTTGTTCAAACATTTTGCTTTTAGCATTTAGCTTTCTTGATCAAACCTCGTATGTTGCAGGAAGCCAAACTGTCCCGATGTCAATGAGGACAGGATTCAATAGGTTGTTATGAGACAGAACAAGATGGGACAGGAAAGGGTTTTACATTTTCAACCCATAATGTACACAGAAACGTCTCCAAGAGAATGACCAGATAATATGTGATATATCCACTTCTTGAGCCACTCAAACACCTGACAAGTTAAGTCAAGCCCTTATACTGTCTTTTCATTTTGACTGTGGCAGGAATATAGAACATCAAATCTGAATGGATCCAGTCGAAAAAACCATCAGGGATGAACAGGGAGGAAAATAAATGAGATCGTCGACATGAGTTAAATGTAAAAAGTTTAAATTTGCAACTAGAACCATGCTTTTTGGTCTATGGGAGTTCTGGTAGGAAAGCCTGTTGTTGACAAACTGAACAGTGGGAACAAGAAAATTCAAATATGTCATCGGGCAAGACAAGATGGGACAGTGGACACAAGTACCTATTTTCCATTTTAAAAGCCAGAAAAAAAGAAAACTTCTTCCTTGGCATTGTAAAAATACTGTAAGAAGAGACAAATAACATTGTCATCTGAGACCAGGGTGACATGAACTTGACATATGAATGCAGAAGATTCTCACAATACGATGATTTCTATAAAAAATGTAAATTACTATTTAGTGTTAAATCACTTAGTGACTCAAAACTCTTTGTCCAGTTCAGCTGTATCGATGATGCCTGCACACAAAAACACTGCAGACCATTTTCCTGTGCAAAAACTAGTATCCATTGAGAATATGCTGTGAGGATGTGTGTACCGTGTGTGTACAGTACAGACCAGTCTACACATCAGCTGGCTTTTTCTTTTAACATTTGCTTCTAACAATGACTGTGATGAAATATGGGACGATCAGTCTTAAAACTACTCTGGGGAATACTCAGTGCCTTGGCAGTACTTTTTCCTGATCTGCACTTTTCAATGATATTAAATATCTATTTGTACCATACAAAGGATGATCTACTGTAATTGTGTCACAGTAAAGAGGAGGGGGTACTTATCAGCTTGGGTCAGTTTGAAAAGATTTGTTTTCACTCCAACATTTCTTGTTGTTGCACAGTTATTGACTGAAATCAATGCTGTTATTATTTATTGAGCGTTAATCATCTATTCGGGCAGAAAGAACAATAAAAGAACCTCGTTCACAAGGCACACATTTTTTGAAATGGTTTGAAAAGAGCATGTCAAACTTTTCTCATTGCTTGCTATTCTTCTTTTATTCTAAAAAAATACTACATTACCAGGAATTACTGGACAGTGTGGAGGTGTGATGGTCCTGAGTTTTAGTTTTGTGATTTCCTGTTTTATGTTGAAAGCCTCTATTTATGTCAAGGTATACTTCCCACTTCCTGTCTTTGTCTTTTTCACGCCTTTCTTCTGTGTACACTTGTGTTTCATTTGTTAATTAGTTCCTGTGTTTTGAAATCCGTGTTTTTTTTAATCACTGTTCGATCCTTCATTTTCAAAAGCAAAGGCCTCACTTTTTTAAACATATTAACTTATAATAAATCTAGATATAATTAGGATTTTAGATAAAAACATGACAGTTATTGAAAAATCACTATAATCTTTTGGTGTAAATATCACAATTTCATTTTCATAATGAATAGTTGCCGACACGATCAAATATACAACAAATAAAAAAAATGACTCACTTTTCTGAAAACTGCTCATCTCTTAAAAATATTTTATTTTTTTATCGTGGGAGCAACTTCCAGCAAATTGAGTTTACTCAGCAAACTCAAAGTTTTAGTGTTCAAATGAAAAATTCTCCTTTAAATGTCATATTAGATGCCGTACAGTATGTTCATGCCACTGGTGTTGCTCATACAGAGACGAACCAACAGAGAATTATCACCAACTCTTTGCCATCATATATGTCAGCAGCAGCAGCAGGCAGCAGTTTTCAGTGAAAAAAGTTCTGGTACTGTAAACCCACCGCACACCGCCTGCCCTGAGTCTGGTAAATAGACACTGTTAGCATTTAGCTCATGAACATAGTGAAGAGTTTAGCAGCTGAGGAACCAAATATTTCTCTCAGGATTTTAAAGAAAGAGGAGAGTGAAACTTATCATCAGCTGAACAGAAACACAATTTGAAATAAAGGCAAATGTTGCTCGGTGTCAAGGTAGGTATGTAAAGTAGGCAGCTGAGCTGTAAGGTCTAAACTGACTGAAGTAAGGACAGGATTTTTCCTTCCCTCTCGCTTCAGTCTCTTTTGTATTTGATATACATGTATACATGAAAGTCCATTTCTGCTGCACACAGGCTTGCATCTAAAACACATAACGTGTGCAGTGTGTGAGTGAAAGTGTGTCAATTACTGTCAGCAGGTGCTAACAGATGAGTGACGGGCACTGTGCCACTTGGGCCATTTAGCTGCTACCTTGGGATGACACGACATACATTCATCAGCTGCCTCATGAGTGTGACACACACACACACACACAAACACACACACACAGACACTGAGAGATGGTAGAGGTAGAAGCCAGCTGCACAACACATCCTTCCAGGGCACAGACACACACACCACACACTGCTCTTTTTGTTTACTCCTGCAGTGCTGCCTGTCCTTCTTACCAAAACACACACACATTGTTGTGTTCTGTCTGTGTGTGTCAGATGGAGTGTGCTGAAGACGCTGTGGCTTAAGGACATGACAAGACATAGAGGTGTAACTCAGACTGCTCGAGGGAACATAGAAAGCATACAAAGCTGTTGCGTGTGCGTGTGTGTGATCCGAGTTGATATTCACCTGGTCTGATTCCAGCTCCTCTCAGGACTCAGCTGTCAAAAGCACTGAAACGATGAAGAGCTGTGGGCTGGAAACGGCCACATGACCCATCCTCGGATAGAGCTGCCCCACCTCCACTACTGTACATCATATAGACTGAGGCAGCATTGATTTCTTCTCACAGCACAGCTTTTTGTATTCATGTACAGCCAGTGGCAAACTTTTAACCAAAGGAAAACTATATATTTGTGGTCACAGAAAAGATGTTGTAGTTTTGTTTTGTTTTTTACATTATCTTAGTTAAGTGCAACAATTAGTTGATTTTCTTGGTTTTCATTGCAAATCATGTCTTTGGACTTTTTGTTGGACAAAAAAAGGAATTAAAAACATCCTTTGGGCATCTGGGGAATTGAATATTGAAATTGCCTGCACATGTTGAATTTGCCTACAAGATCACTTTCATACATTTCTCAAGTAAGTATAATCTTTTTAAGCTCAAATAAAATACACTCAGCTTAACTATGAAATACTGTACTCTGCTTCTTTTCATATACAAATCAGTTCTGAAAAAAACCCCAAACATTTTCCAATTGACGAGGACAGTAAAACCTTGCTCAGCCACAATAACAACATTAGAGCAGCTCTCTCCCTTGTACTTTCAACTTTAATTCATGCTGATTGCATCGATGAATAAATGAACATCCGTTGAAATTATTAAGATAGGCTACAACATGTGAAGAAATATGAATTAAACAAGAGCCGCAACTTAACTTTTCCACTCACAGCTGTTTTCCAACAGTGATAATGCTCGCTCTCAACATGAGGAGCCAAATATCACTCAAGCAGTGACTTTCTGTAAACGTCCCGTCATGTCTCAATGAAGCCGTGAGGAACAATTACAATTGACACATTTGTTTAATTGACTAATGGCACTTTAAAATCGCTTTAACACATAGATAAAGCCAGCAATATGTATCCTGTCTGAAATGGGCTTTAGGGACAGGTTTTTACTCTCAATTCCCTCTGTTTTATAACTGTATGTGTATATAGTGTACACATTTATATCCGTTTTTTTTTTTACTTTTCCTAATGCATTTGTTGTTAATGCAAACTCAATACTTCGAGATAATAAATAAATTCAAGATAATATGCATTTTCATAGCACTTCAATTACTACAAAACAATCATGTTTCCATGGAAGTATTTGTGACCATTTAGCAATTTGTCAATCACTGTTAACCTGACATCAATGAAAATAAGCACTTCCTGTAATTAAGTTTCACATTTAAATAAATGTTCAAAGAGCATAAACCATACTCCTCTAGGTGTTCTGTACAGGCTTTTAATTGTCTTTTTCACACTTCTGCATGAAGTGCTTGTTTAACTGATGGTCCAAATCAGGTAATAATCATCATTATTTCAATGCAGCACTTTTCTATAAACAGGTAGAAAGTGCTTTGCAAATGCGTGAAAATATGATGTTGTGCTGTTGTGCTGTATCGTAAGCAACTGGATCCAGTTGCCTACGATACAGCACCTAGAAATGCCTGAAAAGTAAATCCACAGATGGCAAAGGCAATGAAAACCAAGTAAGAGAGATCAGTTAATAAAAGTGAGCTTTAAGAGACGATTGTGATGCAGAATCTGCAGGCAAAAAACTCCTCAGCTGGGTCGATTCAAAGGCTAAAGACCGTTGGGTTCATTCATAAAATAGAGCAATGATTACATAATCTGCTACTCATTAAACTAACCAATAAAGTCACTGATTGCACTGACCTCTCCAAGTCACAGCTACTGCTGTGTTTTGAGCAGTGAGCGCTGATTGCAGTCAAGAACCTCTAATGATGTTACATTTTAACATTTTAACTGCTGATTGAACCAGATGATATTTAATGAAGAAATGGATTCGGTGTGCACTATTGTAGGAGGAGTTGAAATGTGTTGCTGGCAAGATAAAACACATGTATTCAATATTTGGTTAAATATAACGGTTGGGATCAATACCTTAACACAAGGCCACTGGTATGTTATCAAGGTTAGAGCTCAGTAGACCATTGACTAACCCCCTCCCCCAAACAGCGATTACAATCATAGCTTGGCAAATCATAACGTCAATATAAAAAGCTGCTGGAAATATATTGTGGGATTTTGACAGCTCATAATTATGATCTTACAACTCGAACATGAACATGTCTGAAGAGAGCTTCTCACCTTTCCAAACCAAATTTCCCAAAAATGCAAGAGCAAAAGAGTAAGTAATGAATTCAACTAGATGTTTGTCTGCTACTAATGCTAGCATGCATAGCTAACTAGTACATCCTTAGCCAACTACCTTATTGTGCAGGTTACAGGTACTTTTGTGTGGGAGCTGGTGTATTACTTGTCCAGGATGCTACTATATGAGTGATTACGGTTGACATTAGCATCTTTGTCCTGCTCTGTAGTCAAATTGTCCTCAGATCTTTTTCTCGTATAAAAATGGTTCTGCACTGTATTGCTATAAGAACAATTTTGCTCCTTTATTTACATGTCTTAAACCTTATGTCTATGTCTATAGGATTCTAAATTCATGCTCAACAGGCAGTGGTGTGTCCATTCTGGGCTACTGTACAAACATGGCACTACAAATTGGCAGACTGCATGGAAGAGGACCTGCTCCCTTGGACGTCAAGGCTCATCCTAAGGTAACAAAAAAACAACAATTCCTATTTCAGGTAGCTATACATTAATGAAAACATGGTAGGAATATTGTATTCACTTTCTCCCAAAAGGGACCAGCCATAGCAACAATTACCATCCAACTCCAGTTCCCCTCAGATTTACACAGCTTTTATTTCCGTCTCTCAGATTTTTGGCTCCTGGGATATCATTAAAAAATAAAAAAGCTTGGAAAACACACTGTATGGAACCCACCCAGCAACTACAGACACATTCAGAAGCTGCTGAACATATGCTACGGTTAGGAGCTTAAAAGAGCCTGATGTTGCTTTCAGGAATTGGTGGAGACCAAAACGATGCTAAAAGGAGGGTGAATATTGGACTCGTATTCATCAGGTGTCCGGAAATTCGGTTGTGCACGCAGCTTCCATCCGCACCTCCACAATTGATGATAAAAGAAAGTCAGTGTAGTCTAGTGTGTAACCTTGTCAGTGCATGATACATTATTTTCAAGTTAGCAGTTTTTTGGCGCTCATCTAACACTAAACCTCTCCAATAAACACAAGACAATATTTTTTCATGGTTGCAGTCCCAAACATTGAAATTACTGTACAGTTAATTAAGAATATCATGAAGGGAATTACAAGATTGACAGTGAAAATCATTACAGATGATCACACACTTCCATCTTCTCACTTTCAACAGAAACCAAATGTATTCTCTTGTAGCCTCCTCTCACCGTTATTGATTTGTGTCATAAAATATTCAACATGTCCTGTCCTTGAAATAGCAGAAAACTCCAATTAGCTTCATTAATTGGAATGCACAGCTTAGACCCATTACAGCTGATCGACAGGATGCCAATGTGGCCAAGGATAATGAGTGACTGATGGTGCTCTTGTGTGGATGTGTAGAAGCGAGAAATTCACAATTTAAAACATTTGGCTCGTCACTCTCTCTCATACATTAAACATAACGCAGCAACATAATATTTACTCAATACTGAACAACTCGGCATACAAAATATGACAGCAGCCACTGGCATGCTTACAGGTTGTGCAGAGAACTCTGTCACATGATAAGACAAAGCTTTGCAAGAACTACTTGGACACCAAAGAAGACCAAGGAGTCCTGACTGCCATGGACCTCAGTCACCTGACCTCAACCCCATTGAACATTAATGGCGGCACTTGGGGACCGTCAAATCATGCTGGTACAACATGAGTCTTCAGTGTGGGAGAAAAATCTACAAGGCCCCACTGGATTAGATTTCGTATGTACCCTGTATAAAGGTTGGTAGTCCAGGCCCGATAATGTATGGATGAGGGCACAGTGACCTCTTGATCTATGAGTTTATATCTCTCATGGTGTTTGCAAACTTAGCAGTTCGAAGCAGCTGCAGATATGCTTGGCAAGGCTGTTGTTTGCTTTCTGTTCCTGCAGTAACTTTCCACTTATTTGTTGTTAAGCAGATAACCACGTATGGAGGGGGTGCTTCCTGAGCTGTGGATATAATCTGAACAGTGGGAAGGTTCGAGAGGAATTGACTTGGCAGTACACTGTGCACACAGTTGTGTTGTTATGTTGTTCCTCCTTGATCAAGTTTGTATAAACTACTTCAACTTAAGTCATCCGTGTCTCTGAGTCTTCTTCATCCTTCCTGAATGGTCAAGTAAGATGAAATTCCACAACAATCAGGTGTTGCACAAACATGTGGAGTCCATGCCAGCTTGTGTGCATGCTGTCATTAAAGCAATAGGGGACCAACAAAAGACTAAGATATTCTGAAATTCATGGACATTCTTCAAAGATTCAACTTTTCCACTTTTGGCCTCTTTAGACTTTTTCTCTTCTCCATGCAGCTTGGTAGTCGTGTAGTTGTGCCAGACTTGTAATGTTTTCTATTTTTAGTCATAACTTTAAAAATTCACTGGAAGGGCTAAAATGAACAATACAACAGTGGTTAACAACAGTTAGTTCATTTCATTATGAATGAGTTTCGGGGACTGACTTATTAGCTCATGTTGAGTAAAACATAACTTTGAGTAAAACATAAATGTTACAAGAAATATTTCCGATTAGAATATTGTTTTTTAGGAGGCCCATCTTTTTCTTCAACAGCTGGCCCCTGTGGTTTTTACCTCTCAGATAGGGGGAAATTGATGTGGAAAACTGACAATTTTGGCACAATGGAAGAGGAAATATCAGGCTTTGGATACACTGACAATACTTGTCAACAAATCCTATGAAAAGATGAAAACAAAATCATACTACTAAGATGTATATCCCTGGGGACGGGAGAGGAAAGCAGTGGGAGGGAAACGACAGGGAGTCGGATATCAGCAGCGGGTGAAAGACAGCGTGTAGAGCTACAATATTTTCACATCCTTCTCTGTGAGTTGAGGATTTATTTCAACCAAATCAGAGGTGACTGTGGAAAGACAAACCAAGGCCGTGTTGGTGGTTTTATTTTGTTTATGTTGAGTTTAAATAAAGTGTGTTTTACGATGATTTAACAAGGCAATTAAGCTCGTCTTGGTTCAGTAAAAGACAGACACTTGAATTCAGGTGTACGGTTGTATTTTTTTGTTTAGTAAGGAAAACAGAAGTACGAGTATTTTACTTCTTGACATTTTGTGAGTTTATTTTGTTATTTATTACACGAAACACTGGCATATCTTCCAGCTGAAACTAAGGGGTTTATTAGACTATGACCTCCTGAGGTATAAAGTATTATGAGACAGGACGGGCCACAGCTAGCTGGTTAGCATGCTAACTTCAGTAGACATCTGTGTAACACAGTATCTTTGACATAACATCAACACTGTCAGTTATTTTTTTCTAATGTTTTCAAATAAAATTCTGGGAATTATCTTACACATTGCTGTTTTAAAAGGTTCAATTTGTATATAGGTTGATTTTTAAGTCTCATTCCCAATTTGTCAAATATTGATGCTTTCAACTTCCTTAAAAATTGGACCTTTCGAGTTCACCATGGTTGCAAAAATATCCAATCTTAATGTGATTCTTGCACCTGTGGCCATCTGTTAAATTACTCATATCTGTGCCAGACACACAATGTAGTCAATCTTACTGGCTTGAATCGAAATAAATGAGGCTGTTTGTGAATTGTGTGTACGATATAAAGAGCGCCAACGTGAGGTCACCAAAGACCCTTTATTAGTATATTGAGTATATTGTTTATTAACTATTACATTTATTAGACTGGCAGCCTTAACTGTTGCCCCACTTACTGTATATTGTGAAACACTGAGTCTGGTGTTTTTGTTATACTTTTGTTTTCCCGCTTTCATATTCTGCCAATATAACTGCTTAATTTAGCCTCACATTATCTACTGAGTCCTAATACATATTGGCTGTTATCAAAGGCTTTTACTGGCGCTTACATGTCTGGCTGTTCAAAATAAACAATTCAGCGACCTGGGATGGAGGACAAATGAAAGAACTGGTTACACAATGAGACACTGGTTTCACAACCCCCTTTAATAAATTACACAAGGAGACACTTAGTTAATTGTGCTGCTTTAAGGTTATAACACAGTTCTGTTGGTTTGATTTTACTTAACAATCTTTAGTCCTGGTCAGAATTAATGACTTTCTCTGGGTAGTTATATTTTTTACAACTCTATTCCGTAATCCCATCAACATCAGTGCACTCTGTTTGTCTATTGTATGATCTTAACGTATCAGTTTTTTTAAAATTGCATGTTGCAAAACCTGCTTTGATAACTGCTATTAACACACACCTGGATGTATGCTTTAATTTCTCACCAGAATGCAAGTGAAGCGTGCATCCTGAATCTTATGTGTGACAATAACAGCTGCCTCTGAATTTAAAACCCAGGCAAATCAATGGGTGACGCAAGTCAAGAGCATGGCTACACTGATATTTATTATGTGCCCCTGAGACACTAATCCTGTCTGAGCAGAGCTCAGTCTTTCCTTTGACACTCGTCCGTCTACTCAGGGGTAAAATGTCATGTAAACTTTGATTTTATATATGGTAAATTATGCAGCACAAATTCTCATACATACATTTTATATTTCTGGGCTTCACATTGAATTTTTATGGTATAAAAAGAATAAAATGTTTTATCTAAAGCTACGTTACCTTAGAAAGACCTTGTAATCTGTTACTATACTCTCTTAGAGACCATGGGTCTGTATTATGAAGTGAGATTGGTGGCTGATTAATGAGGGTGCATCGGCTATTTTGGGGTTTTACTCAGGTTTCCCAGTACACAAAGCTGACCAACTATTAACTAGAGTAGATCACCAATCAAACCCCTGGCACTAAGGTTTTCATACTATTAAGATCCTTGCATGAATTTTGTATATACAATATAACCAGTAATCTGGGAGAAAATAACAGCACGTTCGTCCAACAAGAAGAAAAAACAGACGGCACTCAAAATCAAACTATTAGTAGAAGTGAAAAATTAGGAGAAAACACCCACAGAAGATCTCAATAAACTTAAATTATAAATTGGATAGTTTTCATATAAAAAAATCCAAAAGAGGAAATATCAAGGAAATATCTCTCAGCTAAAATACCACTATCTCACAAGAAGACATTAACACCTCAGAAACATTCTGCCCTGAATGATATACAGACAGCGAACCACACCTCAATGTTGTAAACACCTTCCTTCACATAAAGACCAACCCACATTAACAGAGGACCAAGCTGAAGCACTTACACCAGACTACCAGACTAATTTCATATGAGACAATACACTGCTTCAGTTTTTTTTCTACATTACAACCCTTTCTCTATTACTACTATTGTTATTGTTATTGTTACTATTATCATCATCATCATCACACAGTTAAATATTTACAAACAAACCACATTGAAATATAACTACCTATAAAAAATACTATGAATACCCACGTAATAACTTTCTCATTTATTTGTATTTTTCATTTTCAAAAACAGCGCTGCACAGGCAAGGTCACAGAGATGTAGCAGGTGGAATCAGACTTTAGTCTGCTAATAGAAGGATTATAGTTCATCTTACTAACAGTCTATTATACAGCAGCTTTCCATACAGTACCACCAGCCTCAAAAAAGAAAACTATATATATATAATTATAATTATATATACTATAATTCAACTGAATGTTTCTTATTTAGTTATTGTTTCAATGCAGGATCACTGCAGCTCAGGAAGCTTCTATGTAGATATTAAATCTTTCTAAACTTCATCAGATGACTAATATATATATATGTATATATAAGTTATAGCATACTGTATGTATCTGAAAACTATATTTACAATATACCTAATATACCAAACCAAGTTATCGTCAGACTCGGATACTAGAAAAGATAATACAGTAATACACACACAGACACACACAAAAAAAATTTGTGAGTACATTGTTTCTTAACTTACTCCCTCACTACTAACATCATTTTGCTTCCCTTAGCAGTGTGTGTGTGTGTGAGCATGTGAGCGAGCGAGCGAGTGAGTGAGTGAGTGAGTGAGTGAGTGAGTGAGAGAGAGAGAGAGAGAGAGAGGAGAGGAGAGAGAGAGTATAAATGTGTGCCTCATTGGATCCGGCAGCAGGCCCAAAATAATGAAGTTTCAATCTTTTAAAGACCTTTAAATAGTTTTTACGTGCGTGTCGCAGGTCCCTCCGGCGAAATATGGATCTGTTTTCAGCCCCCGTCAAACGTCGGAGGGAGAATTCACGTTTACAGATAATCTAATAGGCTCCTTCTCTGGCATCTGTATAGAGCGCCAATCTGTTTGTCCTTGGCTCTGACTTACCTCTGCAGCTTTTGTTGCTTCTCACTTCAATATTTTTCACCTGGGGCTAAACCACTTTTAGGCATATTAATGGTTGACCCTGAAACTTCCTCGGGAGTCAGAGTAAACAGGCTTTGACCACCCTCCCACCTGATCCAACAGCAGCAGGACAGCAAGGTGGGACACGGCAGATAAATGAAAGTCAACTATATGGGACAGAAAAGTTCAGTGAATGCTCCAAAACTACTACTTCTTCTACTTTATTGTTTAAGGCAGCTCAATCAATGCGAAAAACAATGTGACAATGTGAAAGGGATCATATTTATGAATATACAAAGACATTACACTGAAATTTGCTGCTCTCCTTGGCTTTACAAAGCTTTATAGCCAGTTTAAGATCACAGTTAAGCTGTCTGTTGAGATTTTAAGTCATCCCACAGGGGAATGGAGGATCCAATTTTACCAAATGTTACTCAAAACCACAAATATCAACCTCAGGGGGGTGCTAGAGGAAAAGTCAGGTGATCGCCAAAGTATTTAGATTCCTGTCAGTCCAAAATTTCAATCTATGCAACGGTTGTTGAGGCATTTCAATTTGTACCAAAGCAGTGGATCTACCAACCAACAGAGCTATCCCCAGAGCAGTGATGCTAGCATTGCCAAAAAGTAAGGGACGGACATGATTGATGCTTGAAGACTAAAATTACTTTTGTGACTAGAGAAAGATATTTGCCTGTGATAATGCAACACAAATGCTTGTCCAAAGAGAACATTTGATATAAATCGTGTTAGTTCTGTTGTAAATTTGCTCACAGTTATTTCCTGTCTAGTTGTGATTGGGAGACAGTAGCAGTTGATAAGAGAGATATGCATCAGAGAGCAACAGCCTGGGCAGTAATATACTAGAGTGGTATTACCAGTCCACTTAATGAAGACGCTGGCAGTCCATGAACCCACAAAAGTCTCCTGTCAAGAAGAGAGATGCTTGGATTTTCATACTTGACACCCACAGACGACTGACACCTACCTATGACAATGAATTTACTTGCATGACAAGTTTTCAGTCATTATGTATGTACCTTTTCTATACACTTTTTCACCTTGATGATTCAACAGCATCACAAAAAATATCATTGATGGGTTATGCTGCTGCTCAGTTCTGTCACTTTTTTAAATGATTGAGAGGTTTACATTTTACTTTCTTTACTTTCTACAGATACCCATTCAGCTTAGAATACAGAAAAAAAATCATCTTTTCAGAAAGACTGATGAAAGAAATCCTTTATGAAAACATCAACTGGATGGGACTTTGGTTCTCTAAAGGTTGCATGACATTAAAGCTTTGTGTTTCTGTTCCAAAAAAGATCTTGAAAAAAGTAAAAGGTGTTTAGTGAAGACATTGTTGGAATGGCATGGCAAATGAAAAAGAAAATAAAGAACATAGTATTTTGACCCTCAGTGAAGCACCACTTGAGTGTTATTCCAATCAGCCCAGAGTGGCAGGAATCATGTTTTTATCCATGCTAGTGGTAAGGCTTTATAGACTGCAATGTCTGTTCTGTTGACTGGTGGGTCGATTCATCACTTTGGTAAAGAATGTGATATCTGAATGACTAGGTGGGTTGCCATGTAATTTGGTACTGTTATTCATGTTTCCCTCCGGATAACTTGCAGTGACTTCAGTGACCCCAAAACGTATCATCTAATGCCACCATCAAGTCAAGATTTCATTCATCGCTGACAAACAAATACTTACGAAACAAAAACTAATGACATTCCCTACAGCCTCAGCTCTATTTGTGGATAGTGCTAATTAGAAAATGCTTTGAATAGGAAAATCAGTAATGCCATAGGTGGCGGTTGTATGACAATATCCCGCCCTGTCCCCCTGAAAGCCAATTGTCTGCTTTATGACAGCTGAACTGGGAAAAATATCAACCAATCATGTTGTTGCACAGAAGCCAGCAAACAGCTGAGATTCACAAGAGTTTCAACTGATAGGTGTGGTGCTGACGTAGAA